>NC_090076.1:4996978-5054478 GCF_038355195.1 Osmerus mordax | reverse complement strand
CGCGGATCATTTTCCGCCCGTAATCAAGTGCAAACCGTGCGGCGCGAGTAGGCTCAGAAATATCTAGCTCCGCCCTCTTTGATCGTGCTACGGACTGTGATTGGACGATGTCCAAGGGCCGATTGCACCACCGACGCGCATTGGGCATCTGTAGCAACCTCTCAGTACCACAGTGGCAACAAAGATTCCCTTTGTGTAGCCTCTGCCCCCTTGCCTCTAAAGAATAACACGGATTTATGAGAAATTCTATTATTTACGTATTTCATCGAGTAGGGAGATTTTAAGATTAGCTAGAAATCTTTACTTAAGGGTTGAATGAGGAGATTTAAATCAGCGGCAGTTAATCTCATTTGTCAATTTTCATTTGCGTCAGTAGTTTTTCATCATACATATATCATTAAGTGGGCATATTTTAAGTTCTGGAGGGGACAAGCCACCGTTTCCAACAATATGGCTGTCCATTGTCTTCTCTTCAGTCTTCGTACGGTCTCTTATGTACCACCAGAGGGCGCCACTTTATCATTTTCTGTATTTACATCTTCAAGGTTTGACAACTGTTATGACAATAAACATGTCAAATGACCTTAGCAGTCCAATTTGTGAGATTATCCACATCAAGGTAGCAGTGAAGCTACTTTCACATGATAAGAAGACTTTACTGGTTATAAACATGCCATAACCAACGGCACGGTTGTTTCATGACCTTGAGACACAATGTCAAACTTGAATTCGAGGATGGATCTCGTGAGCGTCTTCCAAACAAACGAACCGGTCAGTGAGTGCGCGTAAGCAAAAGACGATGTCACCGTTACGAATAGGGAGGACAGCTCATGTGAGAGGTCGCGGTGGTGTCCCTGTGGTAGCTGGAGCGTGGAGGGTGACATGGAGAAGTATTCCGAGTGCGGCTGACTGCTCGACGGGGAGGTGTGAGAACAGCTTAGGCCTCAGCCATCTCGCACGTACACGACAGCACCACTTTCACCCAGCCTGCCTTTCCCCGACGTTCCTATTAGGCTGGGAGAGAGAGAGGAGGGGTGTGTGGGTGTGTGTGGCTGCGTGCGTGTGTGTGTGTCACATTCTGTATCTCCACCCCCACCCTGTTCCTTCTACTCCACTCCAAGCTGAAACACACACAGGCATGCGTGGGTACAAACACACTCTTCCTCAAGTGAGTCTTATGTAATAGACAGTGTTTCCTGATAGTTTCCCACCAACCAAATTAGAAATCGACAACTTTTACTTTTTTTTTTGGTCTGTGTCATGTAAACGTTAGACCATTATGACCGTAGGGTGTCATAAGTAGTATTCCAGTAGGCAATAACATTTGTCAGACTTGTCATGAACTAGAACAACAAATGTTATTGTAATGACAGTTGTACTGGTGCCTTGGCATTCAAAACGTGCCAAGGTGTTGAGAGAATGTTCCGGAAAAGAACTCGAGATTGACGTTGTCACAAGCCTACATCGTCTACATCTACAGAAATGAGATGGAAGGTGCCGGGCTTGGGAGCGATCCAGGTTTCACTTTGCTCCTCTATGAGACTGAGGAGGTCATTGGCCCGGTTTGGCTTGGTATCAGGTGTCAGTTACCTGACCTGCCCCCCCCCCCCCCCTCCCCCACCCACTCACTCTGTCACTACCCCCAGGTGGCATATCCATGTCACACTGCTAACACACAGGTACACTGTCACACAGGATTGTCTCCCCCCCCCCTCCCTCCCTCTCAACCACCCAATGCACACACACACACACACACACACACCCAACAAACCTCAACCTCCCACCATCACCTGAACAATATATATTGTGGGCAACAAAATTCCATTGTGTTGAATTTGGTGATGTATTGTTTGATGTTTTTATACTGCACAGTCGATACAGCCCTCGTCGGTAAAATACTGAAAGGATGGAAGAGCTCCTTTGTCTTGCATGGCCTTGGGGCGATAAATAATCAATAAACATAACCCTTTTATGTCGACTTTGAGTTACTTCGAGACAAGAGCTTGGTTTAAAAGTGGGCCCTGCACATACGTGTAAACTAATAGCACGGGGGGGGGGGGGGGCAGGGTCTGGAGGGGGGGGTGTTACCTCTGGACAATGTGCAAATAACGATGTCTCCTCCAGCGCCGGTATGTACGTAAGATGGATGATTGGTCGACGGGGTCACGAGGTCAAGCAGACATAAACAGACGCGTTTGAAGTGCAATCTGAGCGCACTCCAAGACACACAAAGTGTTCCACCTGCATACCTGTTGGGAGAGGATGATAGACGTGTAGGGGGGCGACGCCCACAGGTGCACGCGTGCGTTCCTCCCGTGCTCCAGACATGCCCTGGATCCAGAGACACGCCCTTGCGGGCCGACAACTATGCGCTTTCTTGCACTCGAAACTCTCGGCTCTCGCACTGCCAAGTACCTTTGCGACGGACTGCATGCGCCCTGTGCCCACCCAGACACACGTGCGCACGCCTGTGGGAGCGTGCACGCGCTCTCCCCCCTCTCCCCCCCCCCCCCCCCCCCCCCCCCCGACGGGGCTGCGCCGTGTCCCGGACAGGCCGGTCTGGGAGGAGGCAGGGGCCGCCCCTTCGGCTTACCGCGCTCACGGCCCCCCCCGGCGGAGCGTCGACAGCCCAGAGACATCAGGAGACAGGAGCGGAGAGAGTCTGAGAGAGCGAGAGAGAGAGACTGACAGAAATAATTACGATGTGTTTTCCCGCTCACTTTGTCCGGGTGCCAAGCAAAAAGAGAAAGAGGTTGGGGGAGGGGGAAGGTGGAGGTAGGGGGGGGGGGGGGGGGGGGGCTGAGATAAGCCTTTTAAGTCAACTCTTTTAAAGTAAATGCTGATCTGACTATGACTAATGCTCAGCCGGCTGGCACGCTGTGCTGTGTTTGCGTGCCAGGAGATTGGATGGGGACTTTTTGGGAGGGGTGTGTGGGAGGGTGCGTCTGAGGGTGTGCCCAGGTAGAATCCCCCCCCGGGCTCAACTCATCAGGTAGGAGGGGCCGGGTGTGGTCCGGGAGAACATGGAGGCACAACGTGCGACTGGTTTAATCTGCTTCGAACACCTCGCCTAATAGTCGTTGTTGAAGTTCAAGTTGCAGAGCTGACTGCACTCACGGCGCATTCACACGCATCCAACTGGATATCGTTATGCACTGCGTGTCTCGTCCTGTCTCCGACGTACACGTCAATCGTACATGTGCTAAACTCTCCATGTCGGAACACAAACACCCCCAAACGCAAAAGAGGGGGGGGGGGGGGAGCTGGGGGCAACTGTTAGAGGGGCCAGTTACATTAAACATTAGTGTTGTCATGTAGTTTTCTTCACTGCATTCCAGGCGTTAACAAGCAAAATCCCATGTTTATAATTATTCTGAGAGAGGCTCTGAATCATACATTTAGGGGGGTTATCACAGGGGCAGACTGTGACCCGACCCCAAACCCCAGCCCCACCACCCCCAGAACTACCCCTTGACACAGAAAGGACTCCACGTGACTTTTAAACGACACCAGCGAGCGTCAAAACCTCAGGTCTGTTTAGGACAACCGCGTTGAAGAGAACCCGAGGCATGCGCGCACACGCAATCGACCCTCCTCGTCGTAAAAACGCCAGTCAAAGAAACGACAAGAATTTGTGTCGAATACCGTGCGCTCTCCACAGTATATTGCACACACACATGGTGTAGAAGACAAGTTACGAGTCTGAAACGGACTTGTTTGCTCTTCAGTGGTCATTTGGGAACGAGGATATGTATTGGAATGTTGGTTTGGCAGATGGTTAAGACAGCCCTTGTGTGAACAGGCAGAGGAATTATGGGGCCCGTCTCACCATCAGGTGAATAGTAATAATAAGGGTGTGGTCGAAATTTCCCATCCTTCTGAAAAATGATTTTCTGTTTTGTCATGTCAAGGCTGGTTACAGACAGGTTAGTTGTTTTAGGTTCAGGGCTTAGGCCCAGTTTCCCAGACATAGATTGAGCCTAGTTCGGAGTAAGTGAAAGATTCTATGAAGATCTCCATTAAAAACGTTTTTTTTTTAGGCTAGGACTAGGCTTGATCCATGTCTGGTAAACTGGGCCTTAGGGATTAAGGATTGGATAGAGTTCCACTGTCTAAGATTATGGTCAGAGATTGATTATACCTCCTCCATAAGTATAATGACCTCACTGTTTCGAACCAAAATTCTGCACCAAGGCTACATGTTTTAGCAAATCCTTGATACAAACGTAGTATAAATCAATCACAAGTCTCCCTCTCTCTAACACCCATGCATGCACACATACCACCCCCCCCCCACACACACACACACCCACACACACACTGTAGAGATTCCCTAGGGACTGCAGAGTTCATGACAGTGGATCCTCACTGACTTAGTCGTGGACAAGGAATCAAGGCTTTTAGAAGGAGTGGATCATGTGAACACTAGTCTTGAACATCCAGCCACAGAGCTTGTATAGAGATGTACAAAACGTGTACAAAATAATTCGCAAGATTACCACTGACACATTTCTGTCAAACTTGTTTTCCTGGTGAACCCCGCCCACAAGCTCACCAAAGGCATGTTTGTGTGAGTGTGTTATTTTGTGTGTGTTTGTGTGTGTGTGTGTGTGTGTGTGTGGAAGAGAGAGAGTGAGTGTGTGCAGTAATTATAGTAACTTATTCCAAGTGATGGTTAGACCGAATTAAGGGGCAGAGGGGTTTGTATGGGATGTTATGGAGTTGCTTATTTCTATAATTTCACGAACTCTTGATGTTTACCTACAAACTAGTACAATAACAAACACACTTTTCCATAGACCCAGCACACAAGCACACTGCATGCACACCCCGCACCCACCCACACACACGCACCAACAACATGAATATAGTAAGAAAAACAATTTTTCGGTGCATATCTCTCACATGCTTCTTGCCCCATGCATGGGTTAACATGAAAAGAACATCTAAAATCATTTGGATAGCAAAATAGGCCATGATAGCTCCTGTAGGTGTGGTCTTGTGTAGTCAAAACCAATAGTCTTCCGCCTTCCCGTTGCAGTCTGCACCGATGAGACGCCTGACAAACAGGTGTAGGAACAACGCTAAAAATCGCCCCGCTCCGCACCGTCCCGTCCGGTCCGGTCCGCTTGCAGTTTCTGCCACATTGATAAAGTTCAGCATTTACCGGTAAAGAGTTCATCGGAGTTTCGAACTATCTGGAGACGAGGATGAGCCAGTACGGATCTCAGAGAGCGCTCAATACTCACCGTCGAGCCGGGTCGAGGCAAGATTTGTCGGCAGGGATCCCGACCCACTATGCCCGGAGTGAAGTTGTACATAGCGGTAATGGATACGGACAGGAATACATGGACGGATACAATACGTATGCCTTCTCAAAGGGTTCCATGGGAGGCGGACAAGGGTATGGTTCTCCTCGGTCGATTTGTTAGATTTTTGTTGTAGTTTGTTTGGTTTCGATGACCACCTGTTGTTCCCCCCCACCAACATTGTATTTATTTCCCTTGCCAGAGGGGGAAAGAAACAGTGGCAAATAGAACGTTTTTGCTTCCAAAGCCTAGGAAATATTGAATGTACTTTCGGTCGAATGTCTGGGGAAGAATGAAATAGCATGTAGCCTACTCACCCCATAAAGACTACTATCTAGTCACAAGACTATTTGCAGGACTCGTTTTGTTTGTGCAGAGAGTTAATAATTAAAATGTATGCTGCTCATTTAGCAATGAGAGGTATTTGTAAAACAAATACAATAATAATAGAGAAATGTACAACGCAAATCAAACGTGCAAATATGATCATTTATTAATTTAGGCTATAGTCCTACACGGCATCAGAATTCCTTTTGTAGGTTCCTCTGTGAGAACAGTCAACACACCAACACTGTACTGTATAATACTGTCTTGGTGCTTGTTTTGTCAGCTTGATTTATTACTCACATAAGTGTTAGGCATTTTAGTCAGCCACATCATCTCTAGCACGCAGGCTCCATTTTAGAGAGCTAGAAGGGAACCCAAACACAGCTTAAGGGTCATTGTTCTCGACAGCATGAAAAAATGTCTGTTACTGCCGAACATTTACAGAAGATCAGTTGCCCCTTTTGGCACATAACAACAACGAAAAAAGTGTGTTTACGCCATTCTAGTTAATTATGATCTTTACGACTGCTGCTGATTGCCTACGATTATGATAATGATGCCCTCCTCCTCTGTCCAGCCAATCCCCCCACAGTGCTCTCCACCAGAAGGCTTACCTCTTGCAGTCCCAGTGCCAGGAATACCTGAGAAAAGCGGAGCACTGTCTGCAGTCAGTGAGTGACCCCATCCCTCTCCCCCTTCCAGGATATGATCCAGTCACTTGTTATGCAGAGCTTGCACATTGCATGGTGCACACACACACACCCACACACCCACACACACCACATCACCCTACCCAGTGAAGAAACATCATTCCACCATTTAATATTCATCACATGTATGGTAGTTGTCTGGATTACTCATTGCCTGTTGATTTTGAGCCCGATTTCAACACCTGATAAAGGCATGTGAAATATGCTTGGTTAAATGTAACCCATACTTTCTATTGCTTAATACGCACAATTAACTTTAAAAAAAAACCCAACTGTACATAATTCTTCTTTTTTATCACATTGTAATGAGAAGCAGAGGCATTCCCTGCACGTACGATGCTTGTATTTACCGCCTGGCTTTCTGCTAGCTGCACTAAATCCTGGAATTAACTTCAGATACCCGACAAAGACTGACGTTTTCCTTTGACCGGGCACAATGGCTCCTTTAACTGTTAAAGACACTGTCTGTGGTTTGTAAAAAAAAAAAAAAGTTTTAAAACAAGGAGGAGATATATCTGGGCCAGATAGAGAGCGCAGAACGGTTGGCAAGGGGGTGGGGGAACCCTCTGTGATGTTCTTCCCCACGGCTTTCCCGCAGGGCGGCACCGCGGAGGGAGAACGTTACCTGGCCATGGCGAGGGAGACGGTCGAGCAGCTGAAGGGATGCGCCGTGGACCTGCGGCAGATGGGTCAGCCGAACGACAGCGTGATCATGAGGTGAGGGGGGTGGGGGGTGGGGAGAGAGAGAGAGGGGGGCCTCTCACCTGAACGGCAAACACCCTCCCTCCTGTGCTGGCTCTACGGGTCTACATTTCTGTCCGTGTTTGAGTCTCTTAGCAGACACTTTGAACCTAATAGACACACAGGTAGTGTACGTAAGTATAGCAGGGGGACTGGAAGTGCTCATTTCTAACAGTTTCTCTCCCAGTATTGTTTTCGATAAAGTTACACAGGTCATAGTTTTCACTCATGAGCACAAAGCACCCACTTTTTTATGCCTACATGTAAAAAGAGTACAATTTCATACTATATTTAATAAAACAGTGGAACAGTCTAACACTGGCACACTGTCAATTCACCATGGTCTCCACCTACATATCACTGAGCATTTTATGGCGCGCACACAGGAAATCATGTAGAATACACTGGAACACACACCCTTTCCTTCCCCACGTCACCCCTAACCTCCCACACCGCCTCTCCCTGTTGTCTTTTGCCCCGGCACAGCGTGGATATGTGCATGGACCAGCTAAAGTCGGTCCACATGGCCTTCAACGGGACCATGCAGAGGCGGAGCCGGGGGAGCAGGGGCAGCGCCGGCGGGTGGGAAGAGCCGGGGAGGAACTACCAAGAGGCTGTGGCTTGGATTAAACAACAGAAGGTATGCAGGGCCGCCCGTGACTGTGCACTGCCCGAGTGGGAGGCCTTGTTTGGAGCAATCTCGCGTGCACAAAGGGTGTTTTTTAGGTGGTTAACCTGTTAACATTGACTTGTTGAACTTTGGAACGTTATCAACCTTATTTGGATGGGCCTAAACTGGACATTCTACACACTCGCACATGTAAACATACTCACGTCCCACGCACACCTATAGATCATATTACTGTTATGTATTAAGAGTGTCAGAAGGGAGGAGGTTTGCGGTCGTACATAATGCTTTTGTGCTTGAGGGTATCTGAAACTGTAACTCACACACACACACACATAGTGTGTACTGTGTGCAGAAACCCACGGTTGAGTGGCCGGGGTTAAACCAAGGCTATGTTCTTGTCTGAAAGGATCAGACTCAGTGTCTCCGGGTGAATTCCAGACGTTTCCTTTGTGTCTGAGGGAATAGTCCATCTCCATTAGTGTCTGCCACCCCCTAGTGGTAAAGTGGTACACTCACGTCCGCCGTACGCCTCAAAAAGGTTCCCTGCGCTCGAACTGCACGGGAGATGACATCACTGAATTACCCTCAGCTCTCGGTCACATTGGACCGCCCGATGGACTGCCCTACTTTTCGGCGCGGAGGTGACCGCGTGGGCGCCGTACGGCCCGCGTGTCTGTGTGTGACTCCCCTGCGCCTTGTCTCCCCAGCGCCTGATCGAGACCTCCACCTGGGGGGACGACCCGGCCGCCATCGAACAGCAGCTCGTCAGCCACGCCAGGTTCCACAGCTCCATCCAGCGCAGCGCCGAGGTGGAGCGCGCCAAGGACGAACTGGTAAGGGGGGGGGTTCCTCCCTGCAAACGCGGACGGACGCGCGCACGGGCACGCACGAGTGGCTACACACACGCGCGCGCGCGCACACACACACACACGACACATTCAAGTGCTGTACCTATATTGGAAGAGGCACACGTAACTCACAAATCACATACAGACACACGCATACATGCATGTACACGCACACCTATTAAGTGCGTCTCCCTCTTTGTCTGCAGGCAGCTAAGGGTGACAAGGCCAATCTGCACTCTCTGGAACAGGAATGGGACAGTCTGCAGGTGAGAGGACTGGAATATTCACTGGTCACGTTCTCGAGGTCTGGTGGTTAAGGGGTCATATTATGAACACAAAACCCCAAGTTAGAGTCTCTCATATGGGGGGGGGGGGGTGGAGGTCACCTAACTTGTATTTACCCCCAACCCCCCTCCCCCCCCCCCCCCCCACACACACACACACTGGCTCATGCCTGTGAATACAAACACTGGCAAACCTGTTGTATTACGTGAATCGTGAATTATTATTATTACGACGAGAAAACCTACGCATGCACACATTTGTTTTTCTGTCTTTCTCGTCCCCTCAGAAAATGTCGTTCGGCCGGACGGACCGCCTGCGAGACCTGCAGGGCATCATCGAGGAGATCTCCCAGGAGATCATGTGGGTGAACGAGAGGGAGGAAGAGGAGCTGGTGTTCGACTGGGGCGACCGCAACATCGAGGCCTACATCCCCCAGAAGCAGGAGGGCTACTCGGTGAGGGGCAGGGCCAGCAGAGGTCGCTCGGGGGAGAGGGCAAAGGTCAGGGGGGGTCACGGAGGGCCTCTCTCCACCGGAAACTCTCACAGGCCTTGATTCCTGTTGGTTGAGATATGATGATGTGTATGTCAATGAACCCCTCGGTTCATCCGTGTTCAATTACATTTCGTTAGACGGTTCGTCTGTCTCACATTATGGTGATGCCAAACCACGAAGAGTTAGGCAACAAAGACGGAACTTTCCAGAAAGCCCCCGACCCCCCCCCCCCTCCCCCCTCCCAGGGCTGTGTCCTAACTGTTGTCCTCCGTCTGTCAGAAACTGATGAGTAATCTGGAGCTGAAGGAGAAAGACCTGAACAAGCTCAAGCTGAAGGTAGACAACTTGCTGAAGGATGGCCACCCGGCCTCGGATAAGATCGAGGTAAGGACGCCTCGGTCTGGTTCCGTTCCGTCTGAAATGATGTCATTAATGTGGCGCTGTGATGGTTCTTGTTTTGTTGTCAGTTGGGAGCACACTGAAGCTAATTCCTAACCACCGCGTTGGTATGGCAGTAAATACATATTCTACGCTACTGCGTAGAATGCGGAGGCCTTAGGCACCCGAGATTTCTTACATGAATATTGTCTTGTGTGTGTGTAAGACTTGCGTATAAGACTTTTGCACAGTGCTGTGTCTGTGAGCTACTGAGATGAGGACTGGGATAGGAGCCACGTGGTCCGTATCAGTAATCCAATCCGTTCCTCTCCGGCGCTCTGGCGGTCATTCCTCTGCGGCTCGTCTCCCAGGCCTACATGGACACTCTGCAGACCCAGTGGAGCTGGCTGCTTCAGATCATCAAGTGCATCGACGTGCACCTGAAGGAGAACGCGGCCTACAGCCAGGTAAAACACCCAAGTCCAAGTCTTTTATTGTCAGATGCACAGAACAACACAGGGGTCAGACTGGGCACTGAAATTCGCGCACACACCCACAACGCGGAGGCACAGACACGCGGCACACAGGGCTCCCACGGAGATTCCACAGGCGCACGTGCAGACAGACGCACGGACAAGCGAAACCTCACATCATGAGGGAGTCAGGTGGCTGAGCGGTTAGGGAATCGGGCTAGTAATCAGAAGGTTGCCGGTTCGATTCCCCGCCAGACAAAATGACGTTGTGTCCTTGGGCAAGGCACTTCACCCTACTTGCCTCGGGGGAATGTCCCTGTATTCACTGTAAGTCGCTCTGGATAAGAATGTCTGCTAAATGACTAAATGGGAAATGTGAAACGGCTAACGTGCGTGCGCCGTTCAGTTCTTTAGGGAGGCCAACGACACCTACAGCAAGCTGCAGAAGGAGCACGAGACCATCCGCCTGAACTTCGCCTGTGACAAGAACACGCCCCTGGACAACCTGCAGGAACTACTACAGAACCTGGAGGTAACCCTAACCCCCGCCGTCAAACTCCGGAGACGCGGTCGGTCGGACGGCCGAGGTTTGAAGTGCGAGAGAGAGTCCGTCCTTTTGAGCCTGACGCAGTGCGTGACTTCCTGTGTGTCCCCAGAGAGAGAAGGGGAGGATCATGGAGAACAAGAGGCAGGTGCAGCACCTGGTCAGCAAGTCCAAGAGCATCGTGAGGCTGAAACCACGCAACCCGGACAACAAAACCACCGGCACGGTGATCGTGTCGGCTCTGTGTGACTTTAAACAAGACCAGGTGAGATTCCGACACGCGCGCACACACACACGTAAAAGGTGTCGCACACAAATACGCACATGCTTTTACAAGCACACACAAAAAACGGGCCTTTCGGTCTTTTCAAGTACGGTATTTCACGTTTCACAGAGAGTGATCTGCAAGGGGAATGAAGCCATCTTGAAGGACAACAGCCAGCGCAGTAAGTGGCAGGTGACGGGGCCTGGAGGTATGGATATGATGGTGCCCTCGGTGTGTCTGCTGGTGCCACCACCCAACCCCCTCAGCATCAACCTGGCCACCAAGTAAGAACACACATTCGCGCATGCACTCACAAACACTATTTCTATCCTTAACAAGACTATTTCTATGCTTGATGAACTACTCCAGCCACAATGTCATACAAGATTAGTTGTTGTTTTTTATCAAATAAGTGTTTAACCCAAACATTTATGTGTTTGTGTGTGTGTGTGTATCTCTCCAGGAATGAGCAGTATTACGAGGCCATCTTGACCATGTGGAACCAGTTCTACATCAACATCAAGAGTCTCATCTCCTGGCAGTACTGTGTCCAAGACATCACCCACATAAACTCCCTCACTCTCACCATGGTAAGCCCAACCAGATGGGCTTCAGCCAACACTGTCTGACTCATGTTTGGGGTTAACCCCTTTTTCAATCCCACCATGTGTGTGTGTGTCTCCACAGCTGGCTCGCATGCGTCCAGAGGAATACCGCAGCATCGTCAAGAGCCTGGAGTCCCACTACGACGAGTTCAAAGTCTGTTGCCATGGCTCCCAGATGTTCGGGGACGAGGACAAGAGAAGCATCGAGAGCCAGTACACCGGTGCCCAGGCCCACTACGACCAGCTCGTGGTGCAACTGCCTGCGTACAGTGAGTGGGAATGCGCCGTGCACAGTACGAGGGCCATGAAGGACCTACCGAGATTTCTCCCCGTCTCCTTGGGTTTCTAGAAGCGCTGACCCGTGGGCTTACCTCAGTCCTCTTCTGTGGACGAAATAAACTTTTTTTCATCTTTTCGACTTTGTTGGGCGCAAACGACTGACCAGCCTCCGTTCGTTTCCCCTCTAGCTGCACAACAGCAACAAATACAGCAGCAGCAACAGCAGCAGGTGCAACAGCAGCAGGTGCAACAGCAGCAAGTGCAACAGCAGCAGGCCACCAGGGTGGAGGAGACCAAGAAAGTGGTGGTGAAGAAGGAGGAGGTGAAGAAGGTCAAGAAGAAGGTGGTGGCCTCCCAGAGCCTGACGGAGCTGCACGCGCTCAGAGTGAGGCTGGACGGCGCGGAGGCGGGGCTAACCCAGCACATCCACGTCTGTCTGGGCGAGGACGGGGCGCACGACTGTGGCCTGAGGATCACCAGGCTGGAGGTACACACACACACACACATACGCATACACACGTTGAATCCGCAGACCAATAAATACACAATTGAGGCCAATAAAATTTGTCCATTTTTGTTATCGTATTCATATAAGATGCATTGTTTTTAACATTCTGTCAAGGTCTACAGATGGAAAAATAGCCGTTTTGGCTCATTCTGGCACATTTACAGTGAAGTTCATAAAAACTTTGAATTCAAAAATGTGTTTGTTTCATTGTTTTTTTTTGGGGGGGGTGCGTTACTTACTTACTCAAGGCGGTGCAGCGGGACATTGAGTCCAGCCGCGTGGAGTACCTGCGGCTGAAGGAACGCATCCAGAAAGAGCTGGAGGACATGAGCGATGCTGACAAAGCCCAGTTCCTGCGCAGCGAGCTCAGCCTCGTCAACCAGAGACTGGGAACCCTGGAGGGTTGGTCTGCGGCCTACCTACAGAGGTACGCACACACGCACACACACATGCTCGCATTCACAGCCTGACAAGGAATCGAGCACATGCCATGAAGCGACTCAACCCTATATTGATCTTTTTTTTTTGGGGGGGGGGGAATGGTGTTGATAGTAACATGCTCCTCTCTCTCTCTCTTTCTCTCTCCTTCCCTCCTGTCTTTCTCCCTGTCCCCCAGGCTGCGGGCTCTCAGGGCTCTCCTGGAGAGCGTGGCCCGCTGTGAGGACATCGTGAAGGTCCACGAGGCCCGGCTGACTGAGAAGGAGACCACCTCACTGGATCCGGCCGAGGTGGAAGACTACATGTCCACCCTGAAGGTACAGTAGCTCACCGGTCCAGACCATAGAAGGACAACATACCAGCACTTGAACCCGTTAAAGTGTAGCGTCACACATATGTGATTGTTCGAATGCGGGTCCCACAGCATAACGTCGAACATTCGAATTGAATATTTTCTGATGGAAAACTATGCGAAAAACGCTTAAGTATGGCTTCAAAATGTACTAATGAGAAGGCTAACAAGTGACACTAGCATGGTAGTAGCATTGCTACGAGTATTATGCTAGGTAACTTAGCCCGGAAGCTAACTAAAGCTTCCGGTCTAAAGCTAACTTGCGCTGTGGGGACCGTAGGAAATATTTAGAACTCTAG
Source organism: Osmerus mordax (assembly GCF_038355195.1). Lineage (NCBI taxonomy): Eukaryota > Metazoa > Chordata > Actinopteri > Osmeriformes > Osmeridae > Osmerus > Osmerus mordax. Next base: position 5,040,993 of record NC_090076.1, on the reverse strand, counting down.
AACTTATCTAAAGGTTCAGGAAGGGTTTGGTCATGCTGTAGGTCAGTTCAGATTAGCTTTGTGGAACTGGAAGGACTTCAAAGACATTCCGGGAAGGTCTTTGCCTTAAAGTGATGAGGTGTAAGAATCGGTTGTTTGAAGATTGTTCTGGAAGCTTTCTCATCTGCTGGAATGTTCACTTCTTTGGGGGTCTGAGCAGAGTATGAGGGCGGAGCTGGAGCAAAAGAAGGACGTCCTGGTCTCCATGGAAACCGAGCTGGGCAAGGCGGTCCACTGGAACGACCAGGTGGGCGGGTCCTTCCACAGGTGCGACGTGGACCTGTCCCGCTACGGCGAGCAGGTGAGCCAGCTGAGCGACCGCTGGCGCCGCATCCAGAACCAGATCGACTCCAGGTAGACCCCCCTCCTCTTCCTCCGCATTCCCTTTCCCGCTTTAATCCCCCCCCCCCCTTCCCTTACACTCACATTTGCCTCGTAACCATGGTGTAGCCTCGGGGTGGGTCCCCCAGGGGTTGAACACGCGTCGCATCGCATGGTAGGAACAACGTCGATAAATGTGCCACCCCACAATAACCCCTGGACCTGTCCGGCCACCCCGCGTAAATATTTCCAAACGCCCCCGCAGCTCACGACGGCAGTCGTCTCGCTGGCGGCTCCTTCACCGTCCACCGGGGGGGACACGCGAAGCGGTGACGATGACAATGTCTGGGTCTAACCTGGTTGGCGTCCTGTTGTCTCTGTCAGGCTCCGCGGGCAGACGGTGTATCTGCAGCAGCTGCAGCACTACAGGGGCACCGGTTCCACCCTGGGGGAGTGGATCGGCGCCACGCGAAAGCAACAGGACGGACTGCACGGCGCCAAGATCGACGACATCGGCGGCCTGAACGAGCACCTCAGCCAACAGAAGGTAAGCTGTGAGCGTCCAGTTCAGATATATAGATGTTCTTTGTTTGTCCACAAAGGGCAATTCCTTACGCTTAGGTCCGTACCATGAGAACGGCCGAGACAAATCCAGTCAATAAAAGAAACGCCACAGTACAAAACAGAAGACCTGTTTTCCAAAATTGGCTTTTATCCAACGAAAAGCGACGCCTCACAAAGCGACAGCGCTCGATCGCACCTGCCACGCTGTGGGTTCTAGTGAGGTGAAACCTCTGCTGTGTCGCAGGCTCTGAACACGGAGATCAAGGGGAGAAGGGAGAACGTGGAGAGCGTGCTGAGGGACAACGAGACCTGCGTGAACTCCATCAAGGTAAGGGAGCTCCGGCCGTTCCGGCCGTCCGTTTTCACGGCGTGCGGCGGACTCGACTTGGTTGTCGTGCCTCAAGCGTGCGGTTCTATTGATCCAACAGAGGAGTTTGGAAAGAAGTTCCGTCGTTTTGAAATGATTCTGTCTTTAGGACTACGAGTTGGAGTTGGCCTCGTACAGTGCTGGTTTGGAGACCGTCCTTAACATCCCTATCAAGAGGACCATGCTACTGTCCCCCGCCAACGAGCTTACCCAAGAGGTAAATTCCGAGTTTTGGACCGTTTGTCGGTTGTATGTGAGCGGCTCATGTTTTGTTGTGGTAATGTTCTGATGTTTGTTTTGGGGGGGGTATCTGTTCCCACAGGCTACACAGCTTCAGACCCGCTATATCGAGCTTTTCACCCTTTCGAGTGACAACTACAGATACCTAGGCGGGCTACTCAATAGCATGGAGGAACTCAAGGTACGACTCGCAAGATCGACCTCAGTCGCTCACGAGCAAAAGATAACGCACACTTTATTGTCCCGAAAGAGAATTAGTCTCAGACACATAAGTATCTGCTGTTAAAATACGAATAAAACGTAGGTGTGTGTACGGTACGTGCACAGGCTGCCTCCCGTGTTCAAACCTAGGTGAAGATTCGTATTCAGTGTTTGAGGAATCTCTTCCTCGTTCCCCAGATGAGGAACACCAGGATCGACCTGCTGGAGGAAGAGCTCCGTCTCCTGAAGGGGAACGTCGCGGACGGCGACGAGAAGAACCGCTCCCTGGAAGAGGCCATCGCTCGCTACCGCCTGGAGCTGGCCCAGTCCCAGGAGCACCTGATCTCGGTGGAGGAGGTAAAGAGGCACACCACCCTGCAGTGCAACACCACCAAGGACAGCCTGGCCTCCACCCAGAGCCAGCTGCAGGACCTCAACGAGCAGGTGGCCCGCCTCACCTACAGCATCGAGGAGGAGAAGAGGAAGAGGACCCTGGCGGAGGAGCGCTACGGGGAGCAGCGGCAGGAGTACGAGGCCATGCTGAGGAAGAGGCAGAAGGAGCTGGAGGAGGTCAGCTGGGCCAAGATGGAGGTGGAGAAGAGCGTCGGCGACCGGGAGAGGGAGGCGGAGAGGCTGAGGAGGCAGCTGGCCGAAGAGGCGTCCAGGATCAAGGAGCTGGAGCTGGAGCTTTCCAAGGTAAGGAGCCTGTGCTGTGCGGAGATCGCTAACATAAAGCAAACCTACGAGTCCCAGATCCACATCAGCCACACGGACATCCAGCGCCTGACGACCCAGCGGGAGGAAGACGGCGCCGGCCTGAGGCTGCAGTGCGACATGCTGGAGGCCGAGCGGAGGGACCTGGAGGAGGAGCTGAGGAGGCTCCGTCTCTCCCTGAGCCAGGCGGAGGAGCAGAGGAGGAGGGCCGACGAGGAGGCTTTCAGCCAGAAGGCTGCAGGCTCCGAGGAGGCCCGGAGGAGGAGGGAGCTGGAGGAGCAGGTGGAGACCCTGCTGAGGCAGAGGGCTGAGGAGAGCAGCCAGCACGGCCAGGAGCTGGCCCAGGTCACAAAGGTCCTCCAGGACAAGAACGGCCAGCTGGCTCACCTCACACACATCCTGGAGGAGGAGAGCCGCAGGAGGACGGTCCTGGAGGAAGAGAGGGTCGTGATGGATAAGACCCTCATCAAGGTCCAGGCCCAGCAGTCCTCGTCCACGGTGATGGTGGCCAGGCTGGGGGAGGTGGAACTGGAACTGAACAGGCTGAGGCCCCAGCTGGAGAAGGAGGCCAGCGAGAGGAGCAGGCTGGAGCAGAGCTTGACCAGGCTACAGGCACGCGTCCGGGAACTGCAGGCCACCAGAGATGGGCTGGAATTGGAGTTGGAAGCGCTCAAGAAAACCAACCTGGACGACGTGACAAAGAGAAAGAGAGTGGAGCTCGAGCTGGAGAAGACCACCATGACCATGAGGGAGTACACCGGCACCATCAACACGCTGCGGCAGAGCCAGGAGGACGCCACCGCTGGGGGGAGGAGAGGGGAGGAGGAGCAGCGCAGGCTGAAGGAGGAGCTCGAGAGGAGCGTCCGGGAGCACAAGGCCTCGACGGAGCGCCTCGCCCAGCTGAGCGGCCAACTGAAGGCCCTGCAGCAGCAGCTCCTCCAGGAGCAGAGCCGCGTCCGCGACAGCAACCACCGCTACGAGAGCCTCCACAAGACCCTGGAGGAGAAGACCACGGCGCTCAACGAGAGCTCCGCGGCGCTGGAGAAGCTCCGGGGCCTCACGGAGACCCTCACCAAGGAGAGGTTGAGGCTGGAGGAGGAGCTGAGGGGGGTCAGGCAGGAGAAGGAGGAGCTGGTGAGAGCCAGGAGGGGGGCCGACGACGATCTGGCCTCCCAGATCACAGCCCTGGAGCTGCAGCTGCAGAGCAGCGCGCGCAGCAGCCGGGAATACCAGAACCTGGTGTCCGAGCTCTCCTCCGAGAGGGAGAAGCTGAGGCTGGAGATAGAGCTAATCCAAAAGCAGTCCATCGAGGTACTTGGAGCTTTGAGAGTTCATCTCGGACGTAGTTTTCTTTCTCTCCAATCGTACGCTTTTAGCTGGCTGTGGACAATGCTTTCTCTTGCATGCTGGAATGTCTGTAATTTTGGCTAGCTAGATTGTGATCGCACTCAAGTCGATCCTGTATGTGTTGAACTGTTTGCATGACAATCATTTCTACATGATTGTATAAAGACTGAGGTAAATACTATCTTTGCCTCTCTCTCTCTCTGCCTGCCTTCTCTGTCCACATTACCAACACTTCCTCTTTGATTCACCAATCAGCATGCTTTTTTGCCTTTGCCTGTTTTTTCCAGAATGATCAAGTGTCTACAGAAAAACTGATCACCTGCTCTAAACAATTACTAGTTCTCATTAAATTTTGTGTTGAATGTCACTTTGTATTGCAAGTACAGTGGTTTAGTAATCCCGTTTGTTTTGTGTGATCGCAAATGTTGTGGATGTATTCATGCTGATTAAGTCATCCAAGTGATAATTTGATCATATATCCTTTCACTCATACTGCGTATCATTTTGCCTCACCACTTACAACTTCTCTTTGGGTAAGTCATTTGGGGACCTGGTTTATTTTAGAGGTCAAAAGTAGATGTTTCACGTGCTAACAATTCATAAAATCACTGTCACTCCGTTACGCTGTATGGATTGGTCAGCTAAATTAACCTTTTTATGGAACCCCTCCCTCCCCTTCTCCCTCTCTCCTCCTTTGTCTGCAGACCTCGTCTAAAATCCAGAGTACTCAAGTTCAGTACAGCGACGTGGTGAAGGAGAGGGATGCCCTGCTGCTTAAGCTCAATGCCACGGACCAGGACAAGGCTCACAGGCTGGAGGAGGAGCTGAACCGCATCAAGCTCTCCCTGGAGTCCGAAGTGCGCCTGAAGCGGCGTTTCCAGGAGGAGAGCGAACAGGTGAAGAAGGACTTCCTGTACTGGAAGGACCTGGCCGGGACCAAGGAAGGCCAGGTCAAGCAGTTTGTCTCCGAGCGCGATAGGCTGGAGCGAGACCGGGCCTCTATGAAGAGCGAGATGGAGAGACTGATGAGGGAGCTGAGGGAGGTGGAGGAGACCTACAAGAGAAAGCTTGTGAGCACCCAGACAGAGCTGTCCAGCCTGACCTCCGTGAGAGACTCGCTGGAGGTGGAGTTGAGGAAACTGAGGGAGCGCCCCGACACCTTGCCCAAACACACCCAGACAGAGAAGACCCTGCTGGACCCCTCCACGCTGGTCTTCGACGGCGTCCGCAAACCGGTGACCGCCCAGCAGCTGCTGGACTGTGGTGTCCTTGACGTGCCCATCTTTAACCAGTTGATCAAGGGCCAGAAGACAGTTCCTGAGGTGTCTGTGGACATCAAGCTGAATCTGAAGGGAACCGGCGCCATCGCTGGTGTGGCCTCAGGACCTCAGGGCAAAATGTCTCTCACAGAGGCCCGGAAGGCCAAACTTCTGTCTCCGGAAAGCACAGTCTTGCTACTGGAGGCCCAGGCCGCCACGGGCCACATCATCGATCCCAGAGCCAATCGGAAACTCACGGTGGATGAGGCGTATGCGAATGGGGTGGTGGATGAAGAGCACCGAGGGAGGCTGTTGGTGGCGGAGGCCGCAGCCGTGGGCTACCGGGATCCCAACACCAGCAAGATCCTATCAGCGAGCCAGGCCATGAGGAAGGGGCTGATTGACAGGGATACGGCTCTGCGCTTCGTTCAGGCTCAAGAGTCCATGGGAGGCATCCTGGACCCTGTCCTCAGTGTGTTCCTCCCCAAAGACGTAGCCATGGACCGCGACCTCATCAACGAGGACCTGTACCGGGCCCTGAACCAGACGCCCGAGTGCTACCTGGACCCGGACACCCAGCTGGGGGCTAGCTACGTGTCGCTGAAGAGGAAGTGCAAGGTTGACCCCGGCACGGGCCTGCTGCTCTTGCCCGCGCCTGAGAAGCCCATGACGGTACAGGGGCTGAGGGACCAGGTTGCGGTGTCTGACCTGGTGGACGCTAACCTGCTGGAGCGCACCGACATCGACCAGCTGAGGGAGGGCAAGCTGACGAGCCAGGACATCGAGACCCGTCTGCGCACCTACCTGCGAGGGTCCACCTGCATCGCGGGCGTGTATGACGAGGCCAGCGGCAAGACCATGCCCATCTACCAGGCCATGAAGGAGGGTCTCCTTCGACCGGGGACCACCATGGAGCTCCTGGAAGCCCAGGCTGCTTCGGGCTTCATGATCGACCCGGTCAACAACCTCTACCTCACCGTGAGCGAGGCATACACCAAAGGCCTGCATGGTCCGGAGTTCAAGGACAAGCTGCTGTCAGCCGAGAGGGCCGTCACGGGCTACCAAGACCCCGGGACCGACAAGATCATATCCCTGTTCCAGGCCTTGGAGAGGGGCCTGATAGAGAAGGGCCACGGTATCCGGCTCCTGGAGGCCCAGATTGCCAGCGGAGGCATCATCGACCCCAAGCACAGCCACCGCATCGACGTGGACGTGGCCTACAAGAAGGGCTACTTCGGCAAGGAGATGAGCCAGATCCTGACCGACGAGGGGGACGACACCAAGGGGTTCTTCGACCCCAACACCGAGGAGAACCTGACCTACCTCCAGCTGAAGAAACGCTGCATCACGGACGAGAAGACGGGCCTCATTCTCCTCCCCATCATCGATAAGAAGAAACAGCAGTCCACTCAGAAGAACACTCTGAGGAAGAGGAGGGTGGTGATCGTGGACCCCGACACCAACAAGGAGATGACCGTGAAGGAGGCCTACAACAAGGGGCTCATCGACTACGAGACCTTTCTGGAGCTTTCCGGGCAGGAGTGTGAGTGGGAGGAGATTGTGGTCACCAACCCTGACGGTTCCTCCTCGCTGGCTCTCATCGACAGGCAGACGGGAACCAAGTTCGACGTCACAGACCTTCTGAAGAACGGAGTGATAAGCCAGTCGGTGTTTGAACAGTACCGTGCCCATACCATTACCCTCACGCAGTTTGCGGATATCATCACCAGCAGGATCAAAGCCAGCTCATCTTCGTCAACATCTTCATCAGCAACGGCAGCAACAACGGCAGCAGCAACGGCAGCATCAGCGGCGGCAACAGCAGCTTCCGCAGAGAAGGCGACAGCAAAATCCTTCTCTTCTCTCTCCTCGTCAACCATGTCCTCCCAGAGAACGACGACGACCTCGTCCGTCATATCCGAGCGCTCCACCGTCGTCGACGGCTCGGCAGCCTGGGCCACTGCCTCCGACCCCCAAAACTACCTGAAGCACATCGCCAGCGTCTCCATCACCCTGGCCGACCCGGCCGAGGTCTTCAGTGAACAGAGCCCGGTGGGGGCCATCTTTGACACGGAGACCTTGGAGAAAATCTCCATCACTCAGGCTCTGAAAAGAGGCCTGATGGACTCCATCACTGCTCAGAGGCTCCTGGAGGCCCAGGCCTGCACTGGGGGCATCGTCAACCCAGCCACCGGCCGCAGAATGGGCATCCAAGAGGCTTCCCACCAGGGCATCATAGAGGCCGATATGGCCACCAAGCTGAAGGCTGCCCAGAAGGCCTATATTGGCTTTGAGGATGTCAAGTCCAAGAGGAAGATGTCTGCGGCCGAGGCCATGAAGGAGAAATGGTTGCCGTACGAGGCAGGCCACAGGTTCCTGGAGTTCCAGTACGTGACGGGGGGGCTGTATGACCCGGAGCTGGGCCGCCGACGAACCATTGAGGAGGCGCTGCAGATGGGCTGGCTGGATGCGAGGGCGGCGCAGAAGCTCCAGGAAACCCGTCACCATGCCAAGAACCTGACTTGCCCCAAAAGCAAGCTCAAGATCTCCTTCAAGGAGGCCATGGATAACAGTCTGCTGGAGGAAAACACCGGGGTGAGGATGCTCCAAGCGTCCACAATCTCGTCCAGAGGCATCAGCAGCCCCTACAATGTGTCCTCCGCCCCTGGCTCCGCTTCTGGCTCCAGGTCGGGGTCGCGCAGGGGCAGCGTTGATCTAGGCTCCTCCTACAGCTACAGTAGCTACAGCCACACATCCGTATCCAAGATGTAAGATGGTGGGGGAGAGAGGAAAAATTAGTTCATCCTTCAGTCAGCCTTTGTCTTAACTTCTTAACAAAATGGTGTTTATTCACGGAGTAAAGCTTTGCAATATGCATATCTTCAGGCAAACTTAAAAAGAAAAAGGCCACATGAAATGCAGTATAACAGTTTGAGTGAAAGTGAATGAAAATGTATAAAGATAATAAAGAAAAAAGGGACTTTAATAAGGTTTGGTTTTAAAATGTATTGGCTTTGTTTGGCATATGATAAACCTGTTGTCAGTCTACTGTACCCCAGTCAAACATATTGCACTGCAAACATAATTGCTTTTAGGTAAGAGATTTTTAGGAAAGAGAAATAAAATGTGTGTTTTTGAAATACAATGTTACATAGTCTACTTTTTTCTTGAGCTTGTGTGGGATAACAGTTTGTCATAAATAACATTCCTTATCGTTCATGTAGTATTTCTGCTGTAAGGTGGTGTCTGATAACAGTTTCCTTTAACACTTTGTAACTATTTTTCTATTTCTCAAAATAAAATTGTTATATCCTTCCACATGTTGTTCAATCATTTGGTAGTTGATGGCGACTGCATAACTGAGAACTAAAGATTTCCAGAAGTCAAATGGGTTTGAAAGAGTTATAAACACAAGCCTAAGCTTGTCTGTTTAATATTTTGAGGTGATCCTCAATTATCTTTCCCCTTTGTGTAGAAGTAAAATGATAGTTACTTTGAAAGCGTAAAGCTTCATTCAAAGGTTAATGCATCCCACATTTTCCACTTTTCCAGTGGAAAGCTATACCACACTAGCATTATTTACTGACAACGAATCTGCATACAAATACATGAATATTAAATTGAAATCACATATGGTCTAATAGTTTTTTTTTTTTTATATTGACTAAAATAATGCAAGCAAAATGAGCACGCAAAAAGCCCCGCTAGATGGCAGAAGTTATTCAACATTTGCTCAGCTGCAGCATGTCCTTTCCAACGAAGAAGTGAAGGCGGAAGTGTAGTTCATGTCTCTCTATGGCACTGATCAAAACTATTCAACCGACTGAAACCTGTAAAGATCGTGGGTGTCGTGAGGCCTACTGGTGTAACCAAAAGGTAACGATTAACGGTAAACAAGGTGCTATGTCCAAGATGTCAACCGTCCGTTTACTAATGCCAGCTACCAAAAACTGATCTCGCTTATGAACCTGCTACAGTGCAAGATAGCGAATGTGTCATCCCGTTTAGGTGACAGTATGGCTGAGCCGGACCCCCAGAGGAACTTCCGCTCTGCCTATTACGAGAAAGTGGGCTTCCGAGGAGTTGAGGAAAAGAAGTCATTGGAGATACTGCTTAAAGATAACCCATTGGGTAGGTACCGTACCTCATTTAGCATCGTGTCTAAGTTCTGACGTTCCCTTTTCCTTATTTAATCACTGTTGACATGCACGTTTGTTCTTCAGACGTGGAGAAGCTGAGTACATTCAGTCAGAGGTTCCCTCTACCCTCCATGTACAGAATACATGTGTGGAAGGTACTTTTAGGTAAGACTTGTATAGCTGCCAAGCACCTGACAAGACAATCGCAATGAAAGGCTAGTTGTTAACACAGTAAACACAGTTTCTAATCAGAAACTACAGGCTACACCTGGAAAAAGGGAGAGAAAATAAAACATATACATACAAAACCACCTTTCATCCTCGTGTCTTACACTGACAAAGTCACCGTGTGTGTTTGTTTACTCTCTAGGCATCCTACCGTCACACAGTGATTCTCACACGCTGGTGGCGGGGTACCGCCGCGAGCAGTACCTTGATATCCTGCAGGCGCTGGAGGTGATGAGGTTCGTCCACTCGGCCACGCCTCCGACGCACGTTTACCTGCGCATGTTCCAGCTGGAGAGCCGGACGTTGCCACGGCGCTGCGACACCACGGACCCGGTGAGAAGGGGGGGGGGGGGGGGATAGGACGAGGGGATAGGACGAGGAGCCAAGCTTGAACTGTCTACCTTGAACTGCCTCGTTTCGATCCGACAACAAAAAAAGCATGAAAATGCTCATGTCTCTCTCCCATGAAAATGGTCATCTCTATTATATCATAAAAGCTTATGTATGTATCCTATCCGAAAAGCATGAAAATAAAGACTGTTCAAAGTAGACAGGAAGCAGAGGACAGAGAGAAGGGAATAAATGTGTCACGCTGCTCGTCAGTTCGCTTGTCCCCGTCTCTCCCTGCGCTAGTACTCGAACTCGCAAGCACGACCACTAACCAGCTACGCCCATTAAAAAAGCTAGCTTTTCGCTGGTGTGGTGGGGACTGTGTTTATGCTTGAGTAGTGAGTTTAGACAGTTCACATTGGCTAACGCATGCAGGGAAAGGAAATGTGAGATGTGGGGATTCGTGTGAGGGGATGTGGGCGTCAGGCCCGTTTTTTGAGTCGGGGCACGTGCGTGGGTTCCAGGACGAGGAGGACGAGGACTTCCTGGCCGTCGGCAGAGCCATGGAGGAGATCGCCGACGACCCCGTGGACTGCTATTGGCTGATCAAGTGCTTCGTCAATCAGTTCAACAACAAGTTCGGAGACTCCATCCCCCACTTGGTGAGTTACGGGAGTGAACGTGCGGGAGAAGTAAAAAAACAAACCAAAAAAACGTCAAAACGTAACGCTCGATATCTTCGTAGGATCTCCTTCTTTCTGACTGACCTTTCCTCGGTATACCACGTCTCACCCCTCCTTCCTCCCTGTCTGAACGGTTCAGCCCAAGAGCCTGGAGCACTACCTCAGCCAGGAGGAGTCCAGGCTGCTGAACCACCTGAAGAACATGGGAGCCCTGGAGCAGCTTCCTTACAACCTGTGGTTCCGGCGCTGCTTCGCTGGCTGTCTGCCCGAATCCAGCCTGCAAAGGTCAGAGCACAGCCCACTGGAGCAGGCTGGGCGACACACACACACACACACACTGTCTCTCAATCCTGTTTGGCAGTCCGCCTGTAGATACTGTGTGTATGCATGGTCTGATGCGGATGGGGACTGTGTAAACCGACTGCTTGCGTTGTCAGGGTGTGGGACAAGGTGATCAGTGGCTCCTGCAAGATCCTGGTGTTTGTTGCCGTGGAGATTCTGCTCAGCTACAAGATCATGCTGATGGGCATGAATCGACCGGAGGGCGTGGTCAGCTTCCTGTGCAAAGTGAGTGGCGGCGGGTCGGCAACGGCGCTAAGGCTGTATCGGTCCCGTGTGTGGGGGGGGGGGGGGGGGGGGGGGGGGGGGGTAAACCTGCCAGCCAGTCGCACACCAACCGTTTGGTTTCCTCTCTGCCTCTCCCAGATACCCCAGGAGAACACAGACGCTATTGTGACCAAGGCCATCGACCTGTGGCACAAGTACTGCGGCACGCCCATGCACTCTGTGTAGCACCGTGCGGCCCCCAGACCCAACGCTCCCCACGTGTCCCTCCCCGGAGATCCCGGTCCGGGACACGCGCGGGCACCTCTTCGCTTCGGTGGACAGGACGTCCATGACGTCTTGATGTGGTTCAAAATGGCCGCTTACAGCGCTGCTTTAATTCGACGCCTGTTTTGTGTTTCAGGCTAGAATGTTTCTTTTTGTGTGTGGGTTGTTAATGGACTCACTGTTCCAGTGACCGATGGATTACATGGATTGTACAGTATGTTTGTAATGGTAATACTTCTTCAGTGTCTAACAAGAGACACTCCTAAAGGACCGTGAGCTGATAAATATCTGTTTTCAGCTTCACCATTCAATTGAAGATATCTCTGAACATTGTGGCCCGCCATACATTTGTTTATTTAATAATAAAATGTTAAATTAATAATAGAAAGAAAAAAAAGAACTCGTACTGCTGCCGGAACTCTTTGATTTAGAGAAAGAAAAACCAGTCGAGGAGGTTTAGAAGGTTTTTGCTCTCCTAAGTTTCCTTTATGTAAGAAACTGCATACATAATAGAAGATTCACAATAAGTTAATCACATGCAGTTTCCCTCCTTTCTTACAAAATGAAGATGAACAACAACAAAAAAATCCCTCTTTTACATGTACATACCTTTTTATAATTGGATGTTTTTTTCTTCTTCTTTTCTGTGTAAACACTGGAGAGTTACCTAACAGGTAGACAATCACATCACTGGTTCCTGTACACACGAACGGCCATGACACAGAAACGGGTCAAAGGGTTCTCTGAATACAGGATCGAGACCGTCGAAGAACTGACTGTGTGCAGGTTGTAAACAATGAACGTGTTTGCGTTTCTCATTTCTCGCAACCTTAAATTGTACGTGCCGTCTGTTACACACAGCACCGGCAACGTCTGCTTTTAACAAACCAATCAAATGATCCCGTTCGCTTAGTGCACAGAGCCAAATTGAACACGCCAAGTTGAATTGTAATTCCCAGTGGTTGTCTCAAGAACATGTCGAATTAATTGTGAGAGTTTCAAACAGTCCATTCACCGCAACTGGTCTGTGTCAAGTCCTGTCATTAAATAAAGTTCTGCACAACTATCCACAGAAAACATACATAATATGGCCTGCTGTATCAAAATGCCATTGAAGCAATAGAAATTTGGCAACGTCTTCCCTGTAAACAACACTGTAGGCACAGTGACACAGTGGGTGGCAGAATTCTACAATTATTATTCTCTGGGATGCATTCAAGATCAACAACTCCACACTGTTTCAAATAACTTTGGTTTAGGGCGGGGAGCTGTCTGAAATGTTCAAAGTGTTGGAACACTTGAATGCAGCCCAGGATATAAGGGTTGGCTGAAGTTGCTGTTATTGCTAGGTAGATTCACATTTATAATGTGATGGGTCACCGTTGATAACATGACATAGAACTGTATTTAACCAGTTTTTTGGGGGGAATAGGCCTATTCACAAATTCATATACATTTCATACGAATATAATAGATGTTCTGTATCTAATTTGGATACAGAGGCGTAACGGAATGAAACTGGACAGCATAAAACAGTATGTGGGTGTTGAAGACATTGGTTGGCTTGGTGTAGGACCATTTGCCCTCAGCTTTCTCTCTAGAGAGAGAGAGAGAGAGGAGGGGAAACAGGAAACAGGTACAGTACAGCCACCTCGGGATAAAGAACACCCAGAACGTTCCCCCTCACGAGTCCCGTTGGCACACACGCCGTACCGAGGCAGGGCTCCCGACGCCCTTCTCAAAGCACTGCCGCTGACAGAAGTGCGACAAAGTCAACATGGGCCGCCTCTTTTTTTGTTTTCGCTATCAAAATAAAACGATACCAAAAGGCTGTTTTGAAGAACGAGTCGTCCGTAAAATCCCCACGCGGGTGAAAAGCCAGGTCGGAGTCTGAGGCTGTCGGCGTCTCCTGCCATGTGGTCAAGCTTTACTCCAGGACCAGACTGCGACACGAGCACCTAGTGACCCGTTTGACCACAACCAGCTGGGGGGAGGGGGGGGGGGACTGCCCTGCCGAAAGCAACAGCCACCCGAGGATAGCGCTGGTTGGATGGGGGGAGTAGTGTCTGTGACTACAGCCCTCCAGGTGGAGATCCAGACCTGGTGTGGTTGGGTTCTGGTCCGGGGGGGGGGGGGGGAAGGGGGTGCACGGGGGGATGGGTGGGGGTGGGGGGGGGGGTGGGATACAGTCCAGCCACAGGTCCTTGTCCCAGGGCGGTCAAGCATGGTCGAGAGCTCACTGAGGAACCCTATGGTCGGTGAAACCTGTGGAGCACATATACACAGGCACAAAGTTACAGTTTCTCTCTGGGGCTGAGGTCTGTCTGTGTGCGTGTGTGTGTGTGAACAATCAGTACGAGATACCTGGTTAGATGGCGACTCGACTCATGCACCTCCATCTCTGTGCTTTTGAATTCGTTGAGTTCCTTCCGTATGGCGGCCTGCATGGGACAAACAGAAAACGCTGTCAGCAAAAGGACCGGGAGAAACGAAAGCCCCTTCCGACGAACCGAGCCGTTTCAAAACATCAAACATGCAGCCGACTCATTCGCTCCTTGTCATTGTCTGGGCTGGGAACGTCCCAAACGCAAAGCGTTGAGCACCCATCGAAGACTTCTAAAGTTCTCCCACGCCCCCCGGAGTGCGAAGGCCAATCATCCCAGAGACCTTGTCGGCTGGCGTCAGCCGGGTCCACGGTTTGTCCGCCCTCCGGTCGTAGTCCTGGGTGTCGGCTACCTCCACGTAGTCGCTGAAGCGGATCAGGATCTTAGCCTCCCTCAGCTCCTCCACCGTGGGCCTCTGGCTCAGCTGGGGGGAGGGAATGGGGGACCGGGGGTGAGGGTTGTAGGATATCGGGGAGGGGGGAGAAAAGAGAGTCAACACCAGCCAACAGCCTGGTCTCAGCGGACCAGAGGGGTCGCGGGTCGAAAACCGAGAAGAGCGGGAAACCCCGTCGCTGCGGAGACCTGTATCCGTTCGTCGGTTGAGGGGTCGGTCGTCGTACGGCAGACAATAGGATATGTCAGCGCGTGGCCTGTCGGGACATCGGGTTACGCCATCTCTGCCGCCCCCGTCGCGTAACATAAGCGGTTCGCACCTCACCGCGTGTGTGTGTGTGTGTGGGGGGGGGGGGGGGGGGAGAGAAAGACGAGGCGATAAGCCGTGCCCCCTGGGGGTTAGCATAAGTGTGTGCATTGATCCAAGCGTCCCACGGTGGGAGATATGGATTACGGCGGCAGGCTGTTCTCCAGTGTGACACAGTCAAGAGGGCGCCTCTCTCTCACACCCATCCGCTCGACCGTTAACGATGGCACTTAAACGCCACGCACGGCGACGCGCGAACCGTTCACGCTTACGCCACGGTGGTGTGTAACCTGACATCCCAACAGCTAATGTGGTTACATTTCCTATTTGTCTGCCATTTCATGAGCCCCCCCGACCGACGAACGGATACAGGTCTCCGTAGGGACGGGGTTCGATTTCCCTCGCTCTGGTCTGTGGTCGACCCGCGTCCCCTCTGGTCGGCTCAAACTCTAAAGTGTCTCTCGGTCACGGGGTGCGTTTCCCTTTCTGCTTCATGTCTCACCTTTTTACTCAAGTGCCTCTTGATCTCCCTCTTCTCCTCCAGCTCCTCCAGTTCAGTGCATGCTGGGAACGCAAAGAGAGGGGCGGTTTCACTCTGAACAGCGTTGTTACCCGAAGGGGAAAAGCATCCATGTTGTCTTCGACGAGCACGTTCTTATTTGTCCTTCTCGGAACAATGTCCGTTTTTTGGAACGCGCCGCGAAGGCTGCCTTGTTGCGCTTTGCGTGTCTGTTTTCGGGGAAGGCCGTGTGTTTGTGCGTGTGTTTGTCTGTGTGTTTGTCTGGGTTTGTGTGCATGTCTGTGCGCGCGCATGTGTGTGCGTGTGTTTGTCTGTCTGTGTCTGTGCGCATGTGTTTGTCTGCCTGTGTCTGTGCGCATGTGTGTGTGTCTGTGTTTATGTTTGCGTTTGTCTGTGTTTGTCTGCCTTATATGTGTATGTATGTGTCTGTGTTGATGTGTAGGTGTGTGTGCTCTCTGGCAAAACGAAAGGCGGTGGTATTTGTTTTTACATTAACAGTGGCTGGTGTGAAGATGTGACAGTGATTCTGCAGCACTGTTCTCCTAATCTGGAATCATTTTTTATTAACTGTAGATCTTTTTACTCGCCACGAGAGTTTGCATCATTCATTCTGGTTGGCGTCTACATGCCTCCGCAGGCTAGCGTTAACGAGGCTCAACGTGTGCTCGCCAGCCAGATACTGAGTGTGGAGCATGAAAATCCGGATTCCTTGGTTATTGTGCTAGGCGACTTTAACAAAGGCAATCTCACTCAAGAACTCCCAAAATATAGACAATTCATCAAATGCCCTACCAGAGAAGGAAACACCCTGGATCACTGCTACTCTACAATCAGCAAAGCATACCATGCGGTCCCCCGAGCAGCACTGGGTCACTCTGACCACGCCATGGTCCACCTGATTCCTGCATACAGGCAGAAGCTAAAGCGCTGTAAGCCTGCTGTGAGGACATCAAAACAGTGGACCAGTGAAGCTATGGAGGATCTGCGGGCGTGCTTGGACTGCACTGACTGGGACATGTTCACGACTGCTACCAATAGTCTGGATGAGCTCACAGAGGCTGTGACATCATACATCAGCTTCTGTGAGGACTGCTGTATACCAACACGCACCAGGGTAAGCTACAACAACGACAAACCCTGGTTTACAGCTAAACTCAGAAGGTTGAGGTCAGAGAAAGAGGCCGCGTTTAGGAGTGGGGACAAAGACAGTTTCAAGGAGTCAAAGAACAGGTTTAGCAAGGCGGTGAGGGAGGCTAAACGACTGTACTCAGAGAGGCTAAAACACCAATTCTCTGCAAACGACTCTGCTTCTGTCTGGAGAGGGCTCAGGCAAATTACCAACTACAAGCCCAGAGCCCCCCACTCCACTAACGACTCCCGCCTGGCCAACGACCTGAATGAGTTCTACTGCAGATTTGAAAGACAATTGGACAGTCTTGAACTACCCCTTCCCACCCAGGAGGCCTCCCACCTCCCCCCCTCTACAGTGACGACTCTCTCCATTCAGGAGGGTGAAGTTAACAGACTTTTCAAGAGGCAGAACCCCCGCAAAGCAGCTGGGCCGGACTCTGTCTCTCCAGCCACCCTCAAGCACTGCGCTGACCAGCTGTCTCCGGTGTTTACCCACATCTTTAACACCTCCCTTGAGACATGCCATGTGCCAGCCTGTCTCAAGTCCTCCACCATCATCCCTGTGCCCAAAAAGCCAAGGCCAACAGGACATAATGACTACAGACCCGTCGCCCTGACCTCTGTGGTAATGAAGTCTTTCGAGCGCCTAGTGCTGGCACACCTTAAATCCATCACTGACCCTCTACTGGACCCCCTGCAGTTTGCCTACAGAGCCAACAGGTCTGTGGACGATGCAGTTAACATGGCCCTCCACTTCACCCTACAGCACCTGGACTCCCCAGCATCCTATGCCAGGATCCTGTTTGTGGACTTCAGCTCTGCCTTCAACACCATCATCCCCGCCCTGCTTCAGGACAAGCTCTCCCAGCTGAACGTGCCTGATTCCACCTGCAGGTGGATCACAGACTTCCTGTCTGACAGGAAGCAGTGCGTTAAGCTGGGAACACAAGTCTCTGACTCCCGGTCCATCAGCACCGGATCACCTCAGGGCTGCGTCCTTTCTCCTCTGCTCTTCTCCCTGTACACCAACAGTTGCACCTCCAGTCATCCGTCCGTCAAACTCCTGAAGTTTGCGGACGACACCACCCTTATTGGGCTCATCTCTGGTGGAGACGAGTCTGATTATAGGTGGGAAGCGGCCAACCTGGTGACCTGGTGCAGCCAGAACAACTTAGAGCTCAATGCTCTTAAGACAGTGGAGATGGTTGTGGACTTCAGGAGGAACACAGCCCCACTCACCCCCATCACCCTGTGTGACTCCCCAGTCAACACTGTGGAGTCCTTCCGCTTCCTGGGCACTATCCTCTCCCAGGACCTCAAGTGGGAACTGAACATCAGCTCCCTCATCAAGAAAGCACAACAGAGGATGTACTTCCTTCGGCAGCTGAAGAAGTTCAACCTGCCAAAGACAATGATGGTGCACTTCTACTCAGCCATCATTGAGTCCATCCTCACCTCCTCCATCACCGTCTGGTACGCTGCTGCCACTGCCAAGGACAAGAGCAGACTGCAGCGTATCATCCGTACTGCTGAGAAGGTGATTGGCTGCAATCTGCCTACCCTCGAGGACCTGCACACCTCGAGGACCCTGAGGCGAGCGAGGAAGATTGTGGCCGACTCCTCCCACCCTGGACACTCCCTGTTTCAGTCACTCCCCTCCGGCAGAAGGCTGCGGTCTATCAGGACCAATACCTCACGCCACAAAAACAGTTTCTTCCCTTCCGCTGTTGGCCTCTTCAACAAGGCCAAGTGACCACACTGACTCAAATAACTTATTGCTTAAAACACACTGCTTTTGCACTGCACCACAACATGGTATCTTGTACATTTGTATTTTTTGTAATATTTGTATTTTTGTATTTTTATATTGTAATTTACGGCAACTTATATTTATCCCACTTAGTACTGCTAGTTTATGTACCCTTAGTATAGTTAGTCCACATATTTAAATTTTAGGTATATGTTTATTGTATGCACCTTCCTGCCAAAGCAAATTCCTTGTCTGTGCAAACTTTCATGGCGAATAAATCCCTTTCTGATTCTGATTCTGATTCTGATTCTGGTGTGTGTGAGTATTTCAGTGTTAGTCTGCATATTTGTGTTTATGTGCGTGTTTGTCGGCATGTCTACGCGTATGTGTGCGTCTGTGTTGACGTGTGTATGTGTGTGTGTGTGTCTGCCAGCGTCAGTGGCTTACGTTTGAGTATGTTCCTCTGCGCCAGCTCCTCTGCAGTCGGTCGCTGACTCAGCCTCCTGGGAGAACACAACAGAAGTCAGCGACCGGATCCTCCGACAAAACACCCCAAGCAGCAACAACAAAACACCAAAGCTACGCGCGTCAGACAACATCCTGTCTGACGGGGCCGTCAGACAACATCCTGTCTGGATTAGACCTCTGCAAGGTCCGGACAGATCCAGCTCCTGTACGTGTGTGTTTTTATTCATTTTTTATTGACTGACGTCAGAGCGGCTCCGTCAGCCGGCGGGGCTGTGAGTGTTTGAGATTTACTCTCATCACCATAAATGACACGGTGATTCATGGAAGTGTGTGGGGACTGGGAGAGAGGGGGGGGAGGTCTAGAGAAGGGAGAGGAAGGAGAGAGGCGATGGAGGGAGAAGAAAGGGGGGGTGCATGGAAAGACGAACGCATGCGGAGGGCCTGGAGGTAGTGTGTGCGTGTGCGCGTGCGCGCGTGTTTGTGTGGACAGTGAGAGTGTGCGTGACGTCGGACGAGCGGGCGTGAGGCTGCGCGTGCGATTACCCTCGCACGACAAGGTGCTGGTGGTTTTCTGGTAGGGTCATATTTGTACTCGGCTTGAGGGTGGTGTAAGGGTTTGGGAGTGTGTGCGTCTCACCGTGTCAGCTTGGTGCCGATCTGCTGCCGTGACTCCAGTCTCTCCTGGTCAGACAGCATGGGCAAGATGTTCTTGTCCTCCAGCTCTCTCAGAGACGGGCGGTTACTCAGTTTAATAGCCAGCGAGTCCTTCCTCAACACTTTCATAGCCAGAGTGCCTGCACAAACGCGCCCGACAGGGTACAGAGACACGGGACAGTCGAAAGCGAAGTTTCAGCGGGGTTACTTTGCGATCGAAGCGAATCATTTCACGAGCGGTTTCCTAAGAGTGTTTGATAAATACTTCATACACATTATGGACCTGCGATGAATAATTCACCGCTCATTACGAAACAGGGAGAAGGGAGCTTCACTGGGCGATTGGGGTTGGTGTGCATCAACTTGTGTGTGTGTGTTAAATGACACATGATGGGAGATGCTCTTCAATAACCAAATTATTGGTACTTTTCATCTTTCATGTTGTCAGTCGAAAAATAATGATGTAGGTTCAGCGAATGGAACACAATGCTCTGACTGAAGGACCTAATGGCAGAGCTCTAAAACTACAGATCCCAACTGGGACTACTGTAGGAACAGGAAATGGGTCTCTCTTCAGGGACAATGAACCCGGTGCCACCCGGCTGCACCCAACACACGACAGAGAAAGAGACACCTACTTGTAAACAGTGAATCATCATCATCCTCATCCTCGTCTTCCTCCTCCTCCTCTTCATCATCCTCCTCCTCTTCCTCCTCCTCGTCCTCGTCCTTATACATGCCGGGCGGGTCTTCGTAGTCCGGCTCGCCGGGTAGGTTTTCTTTGTTGTCGTCGCAGTCGACCATCACCGTGGGAACGGCATGCATCAGGGTGCTGGAGTTGGTCAGACAGGTCAGGGGTCACACAGGGATGTATGTTCTCTACAGGGGAGTGGCTCGTTCCGAGTGCCTAACCAGGGAATCTACACAATGTACACAATATACGTACTACACACATATACTCAGTGTACGCACACTGCTTGTAGTCGTACATACACAGTAGGCCTATGCACACACACACACGGGCCACTAAACCTGAGAAAAACAGGTTCATTCAGTGTGTCAAAGGTAGTCGCGGTAACCCTGGTGACCAGTTCAAACCCTCTGACTCATCCAGTGATGAAGACGCAGGTGGGGAGGAGGTGCAGACCATGGATAGGTCCTATTACAGCAGCCAAAGCACACAGGCTGAGTCGCAGTTACACAGTGCGGGAATAACAGCAGCAGGCCAATCCGACAGTGACGTGATAGCCGTTAACCAATCCAAGCGCAGGAGAGTGGTAAATCCAAAACAATACATTAATGTATCAATTACATTAATAATGTAAAAAAAATTAAAAAAAAATAAGCAGGAAGCTGGGGGGGGGGGGGGGGGGGGAATAAAATGTGTCCAAAAAATGACTCGACGACAAAGGACAAGCCACAGAGGGGGGTTTTTTCACACGTGACGCGACTCGGGGCCGATGAATGTGTGTAAGGTTGTGTTCATGTTCTTTTTTCTTTTCTTTACAGGGCTATTGAAACGTGTTGATGGAAAGATCGGGGCCATTTGAAAGAAGTGGAGGTGATACTGAGGCGATACTGACGAAGGAAGATACGACAGCCCTGTATCTCGCACTATTGTCACCATGGCATCTGTTTATCTCCAGGTAACAATACGCTTAAGGGGAGACTGTTTGATATGACATCTCTGTATGTCTGGGGGGTTCAGATACTGGTTCAGATGCTGTGTTCATGTGTTCCTGGTTACTAACTACATATAACCATGCCAAAGACCAAACAAACACCCAAACATACAGCCTTAGGCTACACTGTCATCCTAATTTTACTTTGCTGATGAGGTCTTCGCCCAGTGAGGATTGAACAATTCTCTCCAACTACCCATAATCCACTGCAATGCTGTGCAGGCATTATGAATATGAGGATCACTGTATCTACTATACAAAATACTATATATACGGATCTACTATACATAATACTATATATACGGATCTATTATACATAATACTATATATACATATTATAGTATTATGTATAGTAGATACGACTACATATAATACTATATATACATGTTATTGCATTATGTATAGTAGATACGACTATACATAATACTATATATACGGATCTATTATACATAATACTATATATACATATTATAGTATTATGTATAGTAGATACATATACATAGTATTATGATAATACTATAGTTTTACCCACGTTAGCTCACCTCTCAAACCTCTGCATGGTGAGGGCCAGGGTCTTATTGAGCTCCTCGATGATCCGACTGGGGGTGTGCAGGGGAATGGGGAGGGTCCCGTACTGCAGGGAGTGACCCCCCAGCGAGCCGTGGGAGGGAAGGGGGCCCTTGTGGAAGGGGGCGAGGGGCGAGGGCTCGGCGCCCCCAGCAGGCACGCAGATCATGAGCTTCTTGGGAGGTAGGGGGGGGGAGAGCTTGACAGCCATGCAGGGAAGCTTGACCGGACCCCCGTCTTCAGAGAAATGAGGAAAACATGTTCCGGTTAGTTGGCCAGGGGTACGCACACACACACACACACACACGTATGTGCACACACACACACACACGGGCATTCACACACAGACTCTTTTCATCATCTCCTGCTCATGATCCCCTGCCAATGCACACACACACACACACACGCACGCATATAAGCCGACACACACACAGTGCAGGATCAGACCTGAGATGAGGTTTGGAAGCCTGTTGAAAGGTTTCGGGGGCAACGCCGGCGGCTGCTTATGTAGCGTAGGTGGTTTGGGATATGACGACTCGGTGCCGTTGCCTGGATACACCCCCAACTTCTTAGCAGGGGGTGTCTGGTTGGTCTTCAGGGTCAGGTCCGAGGCACGCGCCCCTTCTCCGCACATCTGGAACTCTACTGGGCCTGGAGGAAGGAATCGACCAATCGGAGATCATCTTAGGGTGAGGACGAACCAATCAGGGAGTAGCCTTTTCGATGGAAGGGGGTGGAGTCATACCTAAGGAGGAAGTAGCTCCATCCATGAGCTCGGCTCCGTCACAGTCGGACGGGTAGGAGCCCGTTACAGGAGAGCGGCCGTTCTCTAACTTCACCTCCTCTCGCATGGCCTGCCCTGCCCCATCTGACACACCAGAGAGAGAGAGGGAGAGAGAGAGAGAGGCAGAGAGAGAGAGAGAAAAGGAGGGGGAGAGAGAGAGAGAGAGAGAGAGAGAGAGAGAGAGAGAGAGAGAGAGAGAGAGAGAGAGAGAGAGAGAGAGAGAGAGAGAGAAAAGGAGAGAGAGGGAGAGAGAGACATACAGAGACAGAGAGAGAAACAGAGAGAGAAAGAGACAGAAAGAGAGAGAGATAAAGAGAGAGAGAGAGAGAGAGATAAAGATGACGGAAAAAGAGGAGTCTCGAACATCTAGAACGTTCCGTAGCCCTCCCTTCGTTCCATCCACAGTAGGTGAGCTCTCACCTTTGTCGTAGACCTCCTTCAGCACTCCTCTCTTGATCAGCTCCTCCCTGCTCTGACGAGTGGACATCTTCCTCTCCAAAACTGAACATGAACACACAAGGACATGAACCGGATATGAGGATTAAATACATTTTGATTACAATAGGCCACTTTCATCTAGGCTATGTCTACAGTCAACAGCTGTATCAGGGACACTATAACCATATTAATTATGGCCGGTGGGTTAAACTGTTTAACTTTAACTTCATATCTTATGGGGGATTGGATTGATTTGTCATACGTGGTCCAAATGTTTGCTGATTAAACTGGCCAGATTTGCTGGGTCATGCATACAATGCTCATGAAACAATCTGACTCATAACAGATTTATGGCTGGGGTCCAGGGAGACCATATGGTTGGAGGACCAGTATGATGGTAACATGCACGGGGTGAGAAACTGTGTGTGTGTGTGTGTGACATTGATGCATGTAGAGGAGGTGCAAAAAACGCACTGACAGCTGGGGAACCAGCTTGAAATTCAAAATACAGGATCACTGGGGGGTTGATGTGTGTGTGTGTGTGTTTGAGTAAGTGTGTGTGTGAGTGTGTGCGTGCGTGAGCGGACCTATGCGTGTGTGTCTTTTTACTGTGTGCCGGAAAAGGAAAGCATTATAAAGGCTTAATAACTCCCAACAAAACAATTTCCTATCGTTTTTTTCTCTCTCTCTCTCTCTCTCTCTCTCTCTCTCTCTCTCTCTCTCTCTCTCTCTCTCTCTCTCTCTCTCTCTCTCTGTCTCTCTCTCTCTCTCTTTTATGTAACGACAGACATTATATCAGCCGGCTCTCATCCCTCAGGAAGAGGGTTGGGGTAATTAATGCCCAATGTAGCTGGATCACAGGAGGCTGGATATCCTAGGAGTTTTATCTGTACACGTTCAAGCTTTAGCCTGAAAGCCTTGAACAAATACATCAGACAGAGCTTTTATGGGCCAACTTTTACGGTGCGATACGGTGCCATTTGGAAAGGAAGACACAGGTGTACATCCCTGATTTAATTTAAGGTGGAGGAACGTTCATTTAGACATGCAGGGGTTCCAGAGAATGTTCTAGAGCCTTACCGGCAGAGGTCTGCTTGAACTTCTCGCTCTTCTTCTTTCTCCACTTCCAGGGCTTGAAGATACGGCCCAGAGTGGCGAACTTGCTCCGCCGGCGAATGGGAGGGGTGTGCGTGCCGGGCACCAGCGAATCAGAGCGCATCGCCGCCAGACGTTCCACCTCCTCAGCTTATAGGAAGAGGGTCAAAAAAAGAAAGAAAACTGCTTCAAAAAAAGAACCACTGAAGAATGTTACACAACGGTGTGTCGTTCTTTTACCGGCAGGAAACATCACACAAGGGTGCGCCTAAATAAGAAGGGTTAGGGCTACACAACGTGGCCGATGCCAGTGGATGATCCTTCATCATTCACATCCAAAACAGTCTCTCCCAGTCATGGCTGAGATTTCATCCGTTCTAAACTGCATGCCAGTGTATCTGGTCATCACGTCAACGGCACTGGTTCCCATGCCATCCTGGTGTTAGAATTCCATTTTTAAACTCCACTTTTCCCATTACATGAGCTTTCCTACTTGGAAGGCCTTGGAAAAATGGCATGGTGCCCATGTCAACGGCAGTGGGGGGAAAAAAAAACACACACACACACACACACACACTCAAACACACACTCAAACACACACACCTCAGCGGTAGTCTTTTCATAGGACTGAGACATACAGTCATGAGCTGTTGTTCCCGCTTAGGATTACCTAGTATCACGTTGCAGTAATACGCTTTATGATGTATGGACATGTCATGAAACTGCAGTAACGAGCTGCATGTCATAACCAGTATAACATTGCAGTAGCCAATATTACATCAGAAAGACATTCGAGTAACCAGAGAGTACAGAAGGCATGAAACCACACACCATCAAACTAGCTAAACACAGAATACTTCCAAACGAATACATGTAAATGCACTTGGCAAGATATCTGTCTTAACATGTAGTTAATCGAGGTTTATTTATAGAGTATCGTGATGAATAGGGAAGGATAACAAATCGTGATATCGTGAGTATGAGTAGCGTGATCAAAATGTGAAAGAATCTTACACCTTAATAGTACATATATGGTGTACAGAGAGGGTGTGTCTCAAGGCTGCTTAGATTCTCACCGAGGGTTGGGGCGCTTTGGGTACGAATCACCAGATAACACCGAGGCGTTATATTCTTTTACGGAATAATGGCTTTATGTTTGTTATTGTGGCATTCCACTAATCTTAAGATCATTTTTAAAGTAACATATCCAGCTTTAAAGTAACGGTTTTGGATTTCGCATACGATTCTTTAGGATAGGCAGCCGAACTGATGCAAGAAAGGGATATGTGCTTAACTCCGTCAAGACGGCGGGTGTCCCCATAGGAAGGATTTAGGACTTAAAGATTCACCAGCAAAAAGTTGAACAACGTGTGTGCGAAAAGCCAATGTCCAGCGGTCACATTCTAATGTTCCTCATCCATATGGGAGCACCGTGGTCTATCATAACAACGCATGGACTATCTAACCTATAACCCCAAAACAGTTGTCGGGCAATGCTTTATTCAAAGGGCCCCAAAACCTGCATCCAGTTCGTATTTCTTATTCGTAAATCTGTCAGGCCGATGCACATATCCCGCCCATGTGAATACAGCCTACGGTAGTCAGGAGCTAGGGAGCGGTCGACAGAGATGGATGACATAAAACGCCATCAAAATATTCTCCACAGCTCCTGGTAGGCAACGAGCACCTACTTACCTTCTTGAGGGTCGATTCTTCGGCAGTTGCTACAAATATGCTTGATCTCTTTGCCAATCTGGCAATGGATTATGAACGGAATGTTGTTGTTGTTTGCCGCGGGTTGTTGGTGCTGCCGCTCTTGGCTTCTGCCGCGGGACTTCATCCGTACCAAGCAGAATGCTCTCCTCTTTCTCGGCTTCTCCTCGGACATGACTGGAGAGGGTGTTTCTTTCCTAGATTCAGAGTCGTTCCATGAGCTGAAATCAGCGTTTCCACGACCCGCCATGGTTCCAGGCAATAGCGAGGTAGTACTGCGGAAATGTGTTTATCCCTTTCCGATGGAAGGGGCTTGGAACTGTCCGCAACACTAGTAGTGGCGACCCCCTAGACCTATAAAACTGGCCAATCCGGGACGAGCGAATCGCGCACTTTGCGCATGAATATACTGACGATCCAGAAGTAGGCTATCAGCCGCATCTTGTACAGTTCTTCATTATTTAAAGCATGTTAGGCTGATATGAATTCAACTCACATGAGCAAAATCGCGTGCTATTGGAAAGGGTAAACAACATGTTGATAATTAATGCAAGGGAGAAGGCGAGACCGTCTATTCACAAGCACTTGTAGATCTACACAAGGCACAAATGACCTACTTTCTCCAAGCACGTATATATTTGGGCACGTGTATAACCTTGAAACAGATTTTAAAACTGTAACCTAGTGAGCTCCATACTGTGTAGATTTGTCCTGGCCAACCCTATCACCGACCTCTACCGCCCCCTAGTGGCTGGTTTGCGCACCTCCTTAAATACATCGGTGGCCAAATGCAGGCCACTTCTAAAATCAAAATGTATCACAACCATTTAAGATCACGTTTACATATTATAATTATACAATACACCAAACTCATAGACACTCTCTGGAACCGCCAGAAATGCTACACACGCAAAATGAGAGGTAATCTCGAATCGTATTCATGCTGCAGTTACGATCTGTAGTTAGTTACACACTGTCACCAGCAGGGGGGGATAGACAACAACATCTGTGACGGCGCTTCAGGGAAGCTCTTTTCGCGAACCAAGCCGCAGGCAACGCACTGCAACCAAAGCAACACTGTCCCACAAAGCGAGCACCAATCCCCCCCCCCCCCCCCCCCCAATCCCCCATTATCAGATAGTGGACCACATGGTGAACCTGAGCAACCTGTGTGAGTGTGTGCAGTGTGTGTCCGGGGTCAGTGCGTACGCGTGCGCAAAGTGTCGATGAATCGTATACATGCAGGCCTAACATGTACAGTATTTTACATACGTTGGTGTAAGTGTGTATTCGTGAGCTTTTACATGTGTAGGCTACAATATTACACAACAGCATGGAACAAAGCCCCCTACCGACACCCCCCCCCACCCTCCCCAGCCCGCCTCCACCCCCCCACCTCCACATGCTGACTGTCAAACAGACAATGACTCACGGCTCCCTAAGATTCCCTCTGCAGCAGGAACAAGCGAGATCGGCGAGGCGCCGGGCCCCACACAGAGAAATACGGCAAGTTCCGGAAGAGAACGAGACATACTGGTTTCTCTTCCCATGCTTGGGGTGTGTGTGTGTGGGGGGGGGGGGGGGGTGCAAAATGTTCAAATTGTGTAATAGGTATTGGGGGGGAGGTCCCCAATAGTGTGTGTGTGTGTGTGTGGAGGGGGCTCCCCTAACTCTTACTAGCCCCCCTCCCAATCCAAAAACCCAAAACATTGGTTTTACTCTGATCGATAGCACTCAGTGAATAGAGCAGCAAAAAGCACAAAGCGCACGTATCCATTTCACACCTGGGATTATCAATGTTGCCCCAATTCCGCGAAACCAGCGAACCAAACAGTCGTGGCATCTCTTGTTCTTCGGCTTCGTAGACGTCTTAGGGGTGGTAAGTCAGCCAGAGTATTACAATACAGGAGTCTAAATTTAGCTGATGCTTTACCCCCTGCACTGTGCCAGGTCTGTATAGCACTGAGAGAGAGAGAAAGAGAGAGAGACTGAGAGAGAGACAGAGAGAGAGGGAGGGAGAGAGACTGAGAGAGACACAGAGAGAGAGGGAGGGAGAGAGACAGAGAGAGAGAGACAGAGAGAGAGGGAGGGAGAGAGACAGAGAGAGAGACAGAGAGAGAGAGACAGAGAGAGAGGGAGGGAGGGACACAGCATTTAAACCAACAGGGGGACCAAGGGAACCTGGAGCCTAGACAAACAGAATCGAACAAAGACAGACCAGTTATCGAGTGGCCACAATCAGCAATAATGTGCTCTGTAAACAGCTGTGAGCAGAGCCTACGCACCCTGTACAACCCCCAATCAAAACAATGAACGGTAAAACCGGCTGAATCAGTTGAAGGCTGATAGCACGCGGTACCTATAGAACCTCGAATCCCTTTTTACATGTTGGATATGGTGCTCGAGAGGAGACTACGGGCTTGGAGTGTCTGTGTGTGGTCTGCGTGTCTCTCTGTGCGGGCGTGGGTGCCAAATGTACGCTGAGGCACGGCACCCTGCAAATAGTCTGTCAAGTGAGATCTCAGTGAGACGGCTCTGTCGCTCCATTCTGTGTTTTGACCCCGGCTCTGCTCGGATCGCTGCGATGACTCATGCAGTACTTCCGTGACGCCGCTGGAGATCAGAAGAAGGAGGGGAAAAAAACACACAAAGCTGAGAGGAACAGCAACGTACGGGTGCGTGCGCGCACGTACCCGTGCAGTATTCACGCGCGCGGCGCACGGACACGAAAGCGTACGTGGGAGGCATACTCTCGCACGAGCGCGCGCACGCACGCCGCAAGCATAAACGCACATACGGTATGAACACACCCAGCACGTGTGAAGAGCACTGAGGGGCTAAGGGGCTTTGGCAGGGTCTCGCTCTCTGTACTGCTGGGAGAGAATAGGCCTCATGCCTGAGTGTGTCTGTCACGTCTGGTCTCTCCGAGACACGCAGCGGAGCAGGGGGCAGACTAGTGGACCACGGGCACACACCCACACACCCACACACCCACCCACACACCCACACACACACACACACACCCACACGCCCACACACCCACACGCCCACACACCCACACACCCACACACCCACACCGCAACACGAATGGGAAGACCGGTCTAATCTCATCCCTGGCACGCACACACACACACTGCCCGCACCCCCGCTCAACAGGTGTGCCTGTCACTTCAGTGCAGAAACACTGGCTCAGAGGTAGCAGACAGTGTCAGTGCTCAAGGGCACAGCACAGCATTGGTTGATACAGGCATGCTTACTGCACTAAACTAGGTTTAGCCATGTAGTCCTTGTACATGAACCAGATCCAATGCAAATCCAGATTCAGGTGCGATGTGACTGTGGTGCAACAGTGAATCACCATTGACTTGCTGTATATTTGACTTCGGCAAATGAAATAGTATATTTGAAAAAAACAGACGGGGTGAGGTGCAGTAGGCAGGCTTGAAAGACATTGGAGTTTGTTCCCTAACCTTTTCAAAATGTATTTGTTTCAGATTCCAATACAGGCTTGGAGTCGAAATGTGTATACCAGTATGGTATATGAGCATTGTTATATAAGGTGTGACGCACAGGGTTTGTAAAAACAAACAACAAATACTACTGAGTGTTCCGAGAACATGAAACAAGAGAGAGTGTGTGTGAGAGCGAGAGCGACCCTAGAGTGACCTCTCACATGCGCGTGGGTGTGTGAGTGTGTGTGCGTGTGTCTTTACAGCACAACAGGGCCAGGCTGTTCGCATGCAACATGAGGATGGGTCTCTGTGATTTGAACGTAGCTGTAGATATGATGCCAGAGCCAATGAGTCTGAGTCACGGCCTCAAACATCCGACAGCCAGTAACCAGCCTACAGCCTACGCACACTTCCTGTTCCTCAACCAATCAGCACGAAGCCCTGGGAGATGAATAACCCCCGCAGAGGTCCGCGCCGATGCTAATTTCGTCCCGGAGCCGAGAGCACGCGCCAGACGGGGGGGGGGGGGGCGATGACGATGTAGCGCTCTCGATCGCGGCAACCGATACGGACAGACCCCTCCCCGTTGGAAGCGTAAAAGGCGAGTCGCGCGGAGCCCCTTCTCCACCTCTCTCTCAGCCCTCGTCTGACGATCGAGGATTGAGGCCACCCGCGCGTTTCTTGCGACTCGACCAAACACGCAGATCCCTCATTGGATCGTCGTCTCGTCGCGACCGGGGGAGGGAAGGGCGTCTGGTTCTTGAGCGCTATATAAATGTGCTGAGTTATTCCTCTTGGCTGGATGGGCAGGAACAGAACAGGAGGGTAGACAGGTTGGGCATGTCGACGGATCAGGCAAGCTCCGGAAGGTGTTGTTCGAGGCCTGCAGTCGTTCGTTTTCAAACGGAAAGGATGGGTATCCGGGAGTGTCTCACGCGTGGGGTTCTTCCGGGGCGATCTAGACGGTGTTGGGTCACAGGGTGGACGGTGGGTTGGGTTTGTGGGGAACACTAACAGCTAACAGCATGGGCACCACCCAAAATCCAAATCGGGGGAATCTCTTCACTCTTAGTGACACCACTCCCCCGCACCCCTCCTCCCCTCCCCCCCCATCCCTTCCTCCCCTCCCCCCCGACGCCGTTCCAACGCGGATCCTTGTCATTCATGCAAATGTTTCGACACGACCCTTTGGAAGGTTACGGACTTGTAAGAAGGGCTATCCTTCGATCCCCTTTGCGCAGAGTGCAGACATGGTTTTCCGTTGGCAATGCATGGCGTAGCCAGACAGACATATTGTAAGCCCACACGGCTTTGAAGTCTCGCTGTCTTTCTTTTCTGACTGCGTACATTGGCTGCATGGACTACATCTCCCAGACACTGGAGCACTGCCAGGATACAATGCTCTCAGAGAGGACAATAGAGATGAAAGGAAGGGAGAGATACGGAGACTTGCGTTCCCCTACGCCCTCGCTTTTCTCCATCACGACACACTCTCAGGCTTCTGTTGAGCTAAATGCAAAGTGGCAGGGACACAGCCAGCAGTGGATGTGTGTGTGTGCGCGCGGGTGTCTGTGTGTGTGTGTGTGTACGTGTCTGTGCGTGTGCGTATGCCTACGCGTGTACGTGTGCGTGTGTGCCGGAGTGTGTACGTGTGTGTGTGCGCGTGTGTGTGCGCACGGACAAACAACGTGGAGCATCAATCCACAGTGGGCCCTCCTGCTCCTCTCCCTGTCTGCCCTCCCTGGGTTGATGGCATCTGCTCCAGACAGTGGCAGAAGCCAGCTCCAGCCCTCATGCCCCCAAGACGCTATACCATGACATCACACGCCAGGTCGAATTTTGGGTGCGCGTGGTTCATAAATCCTGTATCGGTGAAGCATCTGTCTAAGACTTAGTGATGGTTTTAGGTCTTGGTGTCTTCTGTGAGACGAGGTATCGGACTCCGGGGTTTGGAGAGAGGGTTCTTTTTAGGTTCCGGGAAGGAGTGGCGATCGGAGCAGCGGATGTGTTCCTCTGCATTGCAGACCAGAGTCGCACTTCCTGTTTCCTGCGTTTATATTCTCCCCAGGTGAACACGGTGAATACATCCTCCTCCTTAAAGTCTAGCAAAGTGTTGACTTGTCAACAGAACAATAAGTGTGTACGTGGCTGTGTTTGGGACTGTATGTCTGTGTGTGAAAACGGGAAAAGGAGAGAAAAAGGTGTGCGCGTGCGTGCACGTGCCAGTTGTGTGAGTGCCTGCTGGAGTGGCCCTTGTGTTCAAATGCAGAAACTTGCTCTCTAATAGAATGTTCAAGAAGCCGGAAAAACAAACTGTCTGGACGTCCCCCACAAAGCAAGCACGCTCAACGGATCACAGCGCGTATCCTGTCGCGGTTCCTAATAACATCAGCTCTGGTCAACTGTCAATATCGTAGAAAAGAGGCTGCCGTTTTCATTTCATTATCACCATCTCACGACGCTGTTTAAGAGGCTTATTTAACTGAGGCTCTCTCTCTCTCTCTCCCTCTCTCCTGCTCTTATTGAAGTATCATTCTGTTTACTCTGAGAGGAGGATAATGACTGTGTTGAGAGATCTTGGTCTTTGGGGACAATGCTAAGCTCCTACCCAATTGACCTTGTTTCCAGCCGCGTTCAACATCGGGCTGGATAGTTAAAAAAAGAGAGAAAAGAGAGAGAATGCCAGTATGAAATTTACAATGTACAAAGATGATCAGACGGCCAAACCGTATTGAGATTGCCTTTGCTTTCCTTATCATTATGCGACCAATCCCAAACCCGCACACACACAAACACACTTAGCGGTGTGGGATTGCACGGCCATTAGAGCTAACCGTGCAGTGTGACACACTCACACACATCAAAGGAAGGTGTGGGTTGAGGCAAAAAGAAACATAAACATACAAACAAGAAGCAGACAGTGGGACCGCCGACCGCCGGTAATTAACGGCTCTTAACCATGAAAAAGAAGCGATCGCTAAAGCTACAGAGTCCATGAACATGTCCATGAGAAACCTACACCTGGCTGTTTGCTCCACGTCTTCAGCAATGTAGAAGTCATCATCATAAAATCCGTCATTAAAATGCCTGGACGGTGCAGGCACAGAACAATGGAGGCGTAAGGTCTGTAGATTCGGAGTTGGCATCAGTCTGAGATGGAAAATAAGGTCTACCCTCAACACCATGTGACTAGGATTTGTCACGTCGTTGTGGGGGATATGACACAGACGCTATACAGCTTGCCTGTGTGTAGACCATCAAATATAGATACACATTAGACGCGTGTGGAGCATTGTGAGGATCGATTGCAGGCTATAATTCCACGTAAATCTGCTGCCATCGAACTGACTGTGTTCCTGGTCAGTGGCAAATTCAGCACCTCGATGGTGGACAGCTCCGCAAGGGACGCCGCTTTGCATTTGTCAGGTTCTAACTGAGGGGTAGGCTGCATAGAACAGCATGGGTTTAGAAAATTGAATTGCACCGTGACAATATCCGTAGTTTGCATTTACAAGTAGCCCGAAGACAGGCAAAGGAAAGGTTGTACGTTATTACTCGCTTCCATCATTAAAAGGGAAAATCACCATGGTAACTATAGAAACATGGTTCTCCGACAAGGCTACGGATGGCGAACTTATCGTTCCTGTTTCCATCTTGCCCAAGTAGGCTTGCAGGAGCACTGTGCTGCATGCAAAAACTATTCGTAGAACAAGTCCAACTGCATTTCCTTACAAGTGAGTAGCCTATAGGTGAAAGCAATTGCAGGAAAAATGTGCAACCCAAAATAGAATTATTCTTCTAGTCTTTATGCAACGCTGATGGCTTGGCTGTGTCGTAGACCCAGTATAGATCCAGAAAAAACGTGCTTTGTCACAGCCTACAACTCAAGAAGATAACCTCATTCTCAATAGTTATGCATATTCCCAAAAGGGTACAGCCATTCACTGAACTGAGAATTTGCTCAGTCACTATGCATGAGTCACTGTACATATCCTGATCACCAAATCACGTCAGCTAGGCAACATATTTGAATAAGACAAGCACCATTTTAGACTCTTAATCATAATGACCATTTTTTTCTATAGAATATATTGATTTGCCATCATACGCCTCATTACAGGTCAAATCAGATCCACATTTAGCGGACAACGCAGACATGTTGGTGAGTCTATAGGCTACGTGATGCCTACCTGTCTCCAGGTGCAGAGAGAGCCGTGCCTCGTTTATGTAAGGAGTGTCGCTCTTGGACCGGGCTCTCCGGATCGGCCGACGGTCTATCTCACTCTCTGGAGCCGCAGCCATCTATATTTCGCCCGGGTAGTCCACTGGAGACTGCGCGAGACTCGGCGCCGCCGCTCATGCACGGTCAGACAGCGTAGGAGGGGCGGGCGATCATGAGAGGGAGATGATGAAAAGAGAGTGTGTGTGCGTGTGTGAGAGAGACAGAGAGAGAGAGAGAGAGAGAGAGAGAGAGAGAGAGAGAGAGAGAGAGAGAGGGGGGAGATAGAGACTAAACTGAGTATTTCTCGATCTTTATTTCTCTCTGACACAAATGCGCACATAAAGTGTATGGCCCATTCCACTCTACTTAACAGTAGTATAGACCAAATGCATATTTCAGCTTTCTACGTCTCCTGGCACCTAGACTATCACATAGGCTATTTTAATTTCAGGTTGCCTATTTACTGTGGTGGGACGCTGGTACCCTTTGTAATTTGATGTAACTACAGGCTTGCTTCCAGATGTTGGCCGCTGTCTAGAGCTAAGGTCTACATACTTTGACTTGGCAGGCAGGTCAACTACATTAAGCTTAACATTAGGCCTACATGAACAACATTTGAGGAACTGCATGAACTACCGACTTACTAAATGAAAACCAAAATGAAAAGATCTAGCTCTATATCTATATCTTACCGAAAGTAGGTTCAAAATATTACCCAACCACTCCATCTGGTGGCCAACACGATTAATTTAGCTATTATTTAGCATGTTGCCCTTTGCAGCGCACTCATTTGGTTGGCTAGTTCCTTCATACTACGGTACTAGCGATATAAATAATCATTGACAGGTAGTAACACAAAGTAGTAACACAAGGTGAACGTCAAGTTCGACTACTCTTTTGGCTGACCCAACGGTGTGGAATCTTTCAACATACCCTCCTCTACTTTTTAGTGGTTTCTGTTTCCACGGGGTACGGCACAGTAAGGCTTTTCAGCATTTGGCTAGCAACTCATAAAGTTAATCACCTACCAAACATAAATATCTAGATTCTGATGATCTACGTGCAATAGTGTAGCTACTGCTTAATGTCGCAAGCTTGTTATTTGAGTTAGGTGCGATAGAACAGACTGCTCCAAGTTAGCTAGAAAGCTAAAGACAAGCAGCTGGCATTGGTTTAACCAATTTATGGTCTAAGCTAGTAGTATTAGCTAATACTGCTATCCGTAGCCAGACAATACATTCACATGGTTTTGGTGCGCATATTAAATGTATGCGTTCGCATTTTAATGTACTATGCGCAAGCGTTTATTAATCATTATCCCCCGTGTCAGGCGAGCCATTCGCGTTCAGCTGTTCAATGACAATGTAGGCTATGGTTGGCTAGAAAGCTATATAGCTATTATCTGTAAAGAAGCGTTATTTGGGAGCATCTTAAACAATTTTATAGTGTATTCAGTGTCTCACCACGGATTAAAAATCGTTATTTTTTGCCCTTTCTCTCATCCAGCCCTGAGTTTACCCTAATGATTGTTCGCCAGTTCACCTGCAGGGGCATAACGTCACACCTGTTATTTGCCCGTCTCAGAGCACCCAGTCCACAAGATATGGCTCGGCCCAGCTCAGGTACGCACACACACACACACACACACACACACACACACACACACACACACACACACACACACACAAACACCCACACACACAAACACCCACACACACACACTCAAACATTCAGTCAAGTAACATTTTGTTCTGTAGTGTGATCCAACAGGCATTTTTGGATTAATCGGTGTTGGTGTATGTGCTTACAGATCTGGCAGCCTTTAGAGAGATCTTCTCCAAAGCCAAGCATGTAGCTATCCTGACAGGCGCAGGGGTCAGTGCTGAGAGTGGCGTCCCTACATTCAGAGGAGATGGAGGCTACTGGCGAAAATGGCAAGCACAGGTAGATAAACACACAAATACACAGCCGTTATTGTTTTCTCCCTTCGCTAGCTGGATCTCTCCTCAAACGTTTCTCGCGTGCTTCCATCTCTTTCCCCTCACCCTCTGTCGGACAGGACCTGGCCACTCCCGAGGCCTTCTCTCGGAACCCGTCCAGAGTCTGGGAGTTCTATCACTACCGACGAGAAGTGATGCTCACGAAGAGCCCCAACCCGGCCCACTTGGCCATCGCCGAATGCCAGGCCCGTCTCAGCGGCCAGGGTCGGAAAGTCACCATCATCACCCAGAACATCGACGAGCTTCACCGCCGCGCCGGTTCCAACCACGTCCTAGAGATCCACGGTAACTAGACCTCATACTTTGAACTTTTTTTCTTCTTTTCTTTTATAGTTCTTTTTTTCCCTGTTTTGTGGGTTTAGGTGGGTTTATTATATTGTAGACTGTAGGTTTAATAGACTGTAGACTGGATTTACGTTTGACACGAGGACCCGTAGTCTTCCTTTTGTGTTTCAAGGAGTTTGTCCTTGCTAGTTGTCGATACGTCTGTATTTTTTGGTCACGCCATGCCTGTTTATGTCCTCTGGCCGTCTGCAGGCAGCCTGTTTCGAACCCGCTGTATGAGCTGTGGCCATGAAGGAGCCAATCACAAGAGCCCAATCTGTGCTGCCCTGGAGGGCAAGGGGTGAGGGGTCACACTCAGGGGTTTGAACATAATTTGTCTTGTATTTTGCAGTGCCCCTGTGAGAGCAAGCATGGAACCCCTTGTGGCCCCCTAAATGTAGAGTCTGTATAGTTACAAACATGGTCTTTTGCCTGCAAAGCAGTGAAGTAAACGACATGACCAATAAATAACAAAAGCTATCACATTGTTTTTTGATTTTCGAAACCGTTTGTCCGGTAAAGTCAGTAAAAATCATGAGCAAAGCCGCCAAACAGGAATTTGGGTCGTATCTCAGAAAATCTTTGATGGATTCACACCAAACTTGCTACATGTAATCAGAACCTTGTTTTGAGGATGTTTTGCAGTCATTAAATCTGCTTGGCCTCCTCATTGCTGCTTGCAGCTATATTTACGATTCTCATGTTTATTGTATGCACCTTCATGCCACAGAAAATTCCTTGTTTGTGTAAACTTACTTGGCGAATTAAGCTGATCATTTCTTCGGTCCTGTAACTGGCCCCTCTAATAGCACAATACCCCCCCCCCCTCCCCCCCCCCCGGTATGTTAGTGAACAATAAAAATTTTAATACCATGATGTTTTGTGCCATGGCTTCATTTGGTGTTTCTCCCTTTAGTGCTCCTGACCCGGAAACCAGTGACGCTCAAATTCCTGTGAATGATCTTCCCAGGTGGGACATGTTTAGTATCTTTCAGACACATCGTCGGTTCTGTTGTTGGCAGGAGAGATACCAGTGTGTGTGTGTGTGTGTGTGTGGAAAACAGGTGCGAGCAGGAGGGCTGTCGTGGTCTTCTCAGGCCAGCGGTGGTTTGGTTTGGAGAGACGCTGGATTCGGACATCCTGACGCAGGTGGAGGAGGAGCTTGAGCGCTGTGACCTCTGCCTGGTGGTGAGTGTGCAGTGAGGAGTGTTCATCTCTGTCTCCCCCCCCCCCCCTCCTTATCTCTCTGTGTCCCTCTCTCTCTCTTCCCCTTCTCTTTATCTCTCTCTGTCCCTCTCTCTCTCTCTTTCCCCTCTCGTCATCTCCCTCTCTCTGCCCCTCTCTCTCTCTCTCTCTCTCTCTCTCTCTCTCTCTCATCCCCCTCTCTTTATCTCTCTCCGTCCCTCTCTGTTTCCCTCCCTCCCTCTTTCCCTCCCTCTTTCCCTCCCTCTTTCCCTCCCTCTTTCCCTCCCTCTTTCCCTCCCTCTTTCCCTCCCTCTTTCCCTCCCTCTTTCCCTCCCTCTTTCCCTCCCTCTTTCCCTCCCTCCCTCCCTCCCTCCCTCCCTCCCTCCCTCCCTCCCTCCCTCCCTCCCTCCCTCCCTCCCTCCCTCCCTCCCTCCCTCCCTCCCTCCCTCCCTCCCTCCCTCCCTCCCTCCCTCCCTCCCTCCCTGATACGCGGCATGCGGTGCCGTCTGTGTCCTGCAGGTGGGCACCTCCTCCATCGTGTATCCAGCCGCCATGTTTGCCCCCCAGGTGGCGCAGAGGGGGGTTCCCGTGGCCGAGTTCAACATGGAGAACACCCCGGCCACCATGCGCTTCAAGTGAGACCCGCACATCCTCATTACGCACTCATGTTGTTCCGCCCCGGGCGAATACACACACTCCAATGCGTACGCAACGTGCAGTAATGGGTGTGTGTGTTTTTTTTTGGGGGGGTTGGGTTGCAGGTTCCACTTCCACGGCCCCTGTGGGACCACCCTGCCTCCGGCGCTGGAGCGACACGAGACGGAGCTTATCTGAGGGAGGGGGAGGGGGAGGGGGAGGGGGAGGGGGAGGGGGAGGGGGAGGGAGAGGGAGAGGGAGAGGGAGAGGGAGAGGGAGAGGGAGAGGGAGAGAGACTTCCCTCCCCACACAGTGCACCGTCCCACAGACCAGACTTTGTTCTGATGCACTTCCTTCGATGGGATGGACCGTTGTGAATGCATGCTCTAGCCAAACACATTTGTCAGTAGAACACTCCCCTTAGAGTGGTGCACTTCAAAATAGATCCCAATCAATTGTACATCATTTACAAGGCCAATGAACTAGTTACAAGAAGAGCCCCGGGTCCTAATCAGCACAATTTCAGCACCATTTGCACGTGACTTAGCTGGATGTGTTACAAGTTTGAGGAGCAGGTGTTCTTTCCTGGCAGTAGGGGGCAGTGCTTAGCTGTCTTCTCCGTCTCCAGACTTGATTTCAATCTTGACGCCAGAGGACGGTGTTGTCTTGGAGGGTTGGAAGGCACTGTGGGTTTGCACGGTGCGCTCTCGTTTTGGGCCCCGCGGGTTAAGACTAGGATTTGTCCCACACACCACCTACCTGCCACCCCCAAAACCGACACGTCATGGTTGACTTTGTACATGAACAAGTGAACCAATGGCCACTTGGCGAAACACATGGAATATTTTGCTGACGATCGTCCAATCATCAACCGCGTTGCCGCGCAAAGAATCGTGTTGCTGTGCGCGAGCGCGGGCAAAATGGCGGACGGTCGGGCGAACAGCCCCTTTCGTCCGCCAAAATAAAACTTGTGTTCTGAGAAACGCCTTTGAGTCTTTTTCCACCCCCCCCCTCCACCCCCCCTCCACCCACCCCACCCCCCCTACGATGCGCACTTGATTGCAGTCCGGCTTCCGAATGTGTGAGTACAGTCGTGCCAAAGTGAGGCTGTGCGTGTGGGTGGAGAGGCTGTGTGTGTTAGTCAGCTAAAGCCTCTGTCAGGGGCGACGCACCGCTCCCGGAGAAGATAGGATCGCGTTTGACGCTTCCACCCGCCCCCCCCCCCCCCTCCTCTCCAGACTCTCTCGCGCGCAGGCGCACACACACGCGCGCGCGCACACTGTGTTCCCAGGCTCATTCTCGTAGCTGATGGCTGCACCCCTCGACGTTGCCCAGCCTATCCCTGTAATGCTCACCCGCAGGTGTTCGAGCCCCGCAGTCGGATGAGGTTAATGACGTTGAGATCGGCTAATTGAGATGTGCTTACTAACCGGAAGGAGCCTCAATCGCCATCCCCCCCCCCCCGATCTTTCCTCCCCTCCTCTGACTCCCTCCATCCACACGATCTCTCCCTTATTATCCCTCCCGCTTCGACGGGTCTTTCCTTGCATGTGTCGGCGTGCGAGTGCGTATCTGTCTGAGGGAGCCGGCGTGCCCCCCCACCACCCCCGCCTCCATCACCTGCTCATTAGAGAGAGGATGATGGGCCGACGGGCTCCCATGACTCTGCTCCAAAAATAACAGAGCCCATTTCCCGCCTGTTAAGCGGCGATTTCACACCAATCTGAGTTGCGCTGCCTGGGCCTGTCATTGAGAGAGAGAGAGAGAGAGAGAGGGTAGAGAGCAATGGGTGACAGTGATCAGGGTCATTTTCTGCATGGCAGCTTTCCTCTGTGAGTTCCTGCTGATATACCGGTGTTTGTGTGTGTGTGTGCGCGCGCTTCGCTTCTGAGTGTACTGACGTGTAGGCGGTAGGCATCTATGAGGGTGCCATGTGTGAGAGGGAAAGCGTGAGAGATAAACGTTACAGGAAAGTGCTGCGTGTATCTGATCAGATTGTCGGCATTTTTTAATCCCATTCCCACCTGGCCTTCCTCTCTATGAACACTCAGCCTTTGACCTGTAAATCAGCAAATCTACATGCAATGTAAGCAAGCTGACAGGCAGTCAGTAATAAACCCCTGTGTGGATGCAGCTTAAATTAGATCGCCCTAACTTGGCCTTAAATGGGAGACTGGTACTAGGTCTGGCAGAAGTAGGCCTACCCCATTTAAGAAAAGAAGTACCACAAACTCAGTTTATATCCAAAGACAAGGTTTGCCTTAAGTAGCTGTAAATAGCAGTCAATGTCATCGAGTCACGTCAAATTTGAGCGCCACCCCCCCCCTCCTCCCAAACCAGGAAGTCCCACTACCTCGGATTTTACGACTGTCGTGTCCATAAGTGATCTTATGAATGACAGACAGAGAGTTTTGTGCGCATTATAGCTGGTTTACTGGAAAGGGCCCGTCCGTTTTATTGTGCGCAAACATTTCAAAATATTTCTACAATATTTGTTGACAATTATCACCTCGACTCCCATGTTTGGCTTGCTGTTTCTTCGTGGTGGCGCGCTGTCATAAAGGAGATATATATTCGGAATGAAAGTAGCTGTTCCCAAAGGTACAACCAGAATGTTTGACATTTGTAAGATTTGAACGGTTTTGCCTTCCAGTCCCCCTATTTCACTGTTATAATAACATTATTTTTACTTTTTCCGATTCTGTTCATGTTCGAACCAGCAACCCCCGACGGTCTGTCGTTATACACCAGACCGACCAAGAAGCTTCCCCTTTCTGCTCCCAATTAGAGAATCGTTCGACTTCTTGGAATTGTACAACGTCATATTTTATTCATCGAGATGGCGAAGTCTGAAAGTGAATTGCCTTGCAGTCGTCATTCCACTGACACCTCTCCTCGCGGCCCTTACCTTCTCACAGAACTCCAGGATACCTGCAATTCTCACTTTTATCGATTTATAATTCAGACCTAGGCTAGGAGAGGAGTGGAAGAGACAGCCGATCAGGATTTTATTGCACTCGGGGAGAAATGCCAGGACCAGCTGTGTGAATACTGTATCTGTGTGTTATCTTCATGTTGTTCTATAATCACATTTCACGCTAAACGTGTTTTGGATGCCGCGTTCAGGTACGGTCTGATGACGGCATGACGGGTATGATTTGGTTGTCGCCTATTTGTGACATGGCATCCGATATTCGGAGCATCTTTTGAGAGTGTGTGTTGTGGGCAGCTCGCTGTAGGGTTGTTGTTTAACAAGCTTAGCAGGCTCAGGTGTTGACTAATCTACTGCTAATGAGGCTTTTAAGTGCCCTGTCTATCCATGCGCTGGCACGTACACAAGCGCGCACACTTTGTGTCTTTGAACCCCACTGTCCTTTGCATATTGCACTGTTGAAAGACGATACCTCAAGATCAGCTCTGCTTCACTCGTTAATGTTTCTCCTGTTCCTCATAGAGGGGCTACTGCTTTCTCCAACGCAATATCGGGGATGCGTATATCATCATATGAATATTAATGTGTGTCTGGGTGTGTGCTTGTGTATGTGTGTATAGGCCCTGTGTGTGTGTGTGTGGGGGGGGGGGGGGGGTGAGAGAAGTTTGTGTGCATGTGTGTACATATATGTGTGTGTGGGGTGAGAGAGGTTTGTGTGTGTGCGTGTGTGTGTGTGTCAGGGCTTAACTGAATTAAGATGACTCGAGTTGGTACTTTGCCCAATCGTCCCAGATTGGGCTTTTGGAGTGAAAATCCTCCAGGGAAGCACTAATCCCTGACTGTCGAGAGCAATTTTTATTCCGTAAGCAAAGCCTCCCTTTCTATCTCTCTCTCCCTCTCTCGCTCGCTCGCTTTATCACTCTATTTATAGCCCTCTTAAGCTTGTCTGCGTGCCACTGTTTACATCGAGAGCCCCAAGACCACCCCCATCCACTCTCCCCTACCCCCCAACAAATGAATTAACAGCAGGAAATCTCTATTGACCCGCGATGGTCAGATAAAAGAGGGGTATAGAGACGGACAGTAAGAGACGGAAGAAGGACGAGGAAGGTACAAGTAAAGAGAGGGAGGGGAGGAGGTAGAGCGAGATTTGAAGTGACAGGTCAACCTCAATGAGTATTCCAGGCAGGCAGGCATGCTGTGTGTGTGTTGTTTGGAGATGGTTAGACAGAGACAAAGGGAGCGAGGGAGGCTGTGCGTTGTGTTCTGAGCGGAGCGGAGGGATGAGGAGTAGGAGGAGAGGTCCAGGCATTCGAGAGGAATGGAATGATATAGTCCCCCTGGTTTGGTTGAACCCCCCAAAAAACCTAGCTTCCTCGGCTACGAGCTACGTGGGATGTCAGCTAGGCCCCGTGGCCAAGAAGCGTTCATTTAGGGGCAGCAAGCTAACATTTAGCCAATTATGCTAATGCTAATCATCAGGGAAGCAGACCGCACGCAGGCACAGCCAATGGTCGGAGAACCAGCTCCACTAACACGGTTAACACAATAATGCCTGCTTGGGGTACCTCTTTAGGGAAATAAACAACATCCCCCTCTTAATGTGGGCTTCGGTATTCTGAGTGGCTCGTACGTGAGGAGGTGCGGCAAACCGGTTTATGCGACAGGGTGGCCCCCCCCCCCCCCCCATGTACAGTCCGCTTGGATGCTGCACACCTCCACCTCCCTCTCCTTCGGTGAGTCAGTAACCCAATCAGACTTGTCGCCTGTGTGCCTGTGTTTGCCCCACTGTGGCTGCGTGGGTGAGTGTTTAGGCTGGGTATCTCCAGGCAGAGATTTAGGAGAGAGGCTACACGGGTAGCAAATGGAGAGAGCCAAAAGCACGGCAGTGATAAAAGAGCCATGGATGTTTCACCTTCATGCAGTGTTCCATTGGAATCCAGTAGAGCTTCTATTGGTCCCATTCGGCCCCTGTTCATTGGCTCTCGCACAGCCAGCAGAGAGCCTGTGATCTGCTTACATTGATTGAGATCAATAATTCATACCGCCACTTTAATATTTCATGTAGGCAACTGTCTGGTGTAAGTGCCTGTGTCAGACACACACACGCCCATACTCACATTTGCACACGAGCGTGTGCACCCAAACAAACCCTCCAGACACACACTTGCCCTGCACACATACACCCTCCGCACACACATCTGTGTTTAGTAATAGATGCCTCGTAGTGTGTGGGGTAAGTGGCGCTGTCGCACTGGTGCTGATGAATATTTGATGCGGAAGGCTATGAGTGAAGTCCAGCCCAGGGTCATCATCTTGTGTATATCCGTGAGTCTCTGTGTAGAAGGTGCACTGTGGGCTGAGCACCTGCTGCTCTCAGTCAAACACACACACACACAACGAGGTGCTGCGTTGGTCTAGCAAGTCCTTTTCCATCATTTCTTGCTATGGTCATAGGGCCTTTTCAACACTTTCCATCATACCTACAATCTAGCCAGGGTCAGCTGGCCTGTAGTTGGAACACACTCTTTAAAGAAGCGTGTGCATCAGACACGGCGGGCACCGAGAGGAGGCCGACGGAAAAATCTATGTCCTGGTCCTTAGGCGACATCTTGGGCCATTCCACCAGGATTCCCCGCTAATCCGGCTTTCAGCGGCCGGCGGGACCAGTGCAGGTCCTTACATGCCTCTATCCAGTGGGACAGAGTGAAGTCATTACCGCCATAGCGTCCTTCGGGGGATCATCGCTGTCCCTCGTTCTCCGTGGACGGAGGACATATTGTTAGAGCGGGTGGCTGCCAGGTCGGCAGCACGAGAACAGCGAGAAGGACTTTGTTTTTCCCGTTCAAAGCCTCGCGCTCCCTCTCTCGCCCTTCCCCTTGTGGCGTCTTTGCAGTGCGAAACACTGGTTAGCCGCTAACTAGCGCGTTTAATCTTTTATCACCGGCCTCTCCTCGGATGGGCTGTGTGTGTTAGCGAGGAGGCTGCTGGGTTTGTCTTTGCGGCCTGACTCGCGGAGGGGAAGCCTCGTCATTCATGTGTATTCCTCCAAGGCTCCTATTCATGTGTAATCGTATTAATTTTTCAATCGAGTTCATGTATAATTCTCTCACAGGCGCTATAAAGAAAATCCATCCAAAACATGAACAATCTGGCAGCTTCATATTCGAAGACATAACAGACAGATTCTAGCTGTGTGTGTGTGCGTGCGTGCGTTAAACAATAGTTTCACTGGAAATGTTTTTCTGCTCTCTCCGACGTCTCCCTTGCAGTGAGATGAGAGGGCTGACACACAGAATTAAAAATATCTCTCAACAACACTCCCACACACACAGCTACCCAAGAGACCGCACACACACAGTCACTCAGCCTTCGCTATCTGCTCTGCTGAATGGTGCGCACACACACATTCAAACACACACACACATGCATACTGTACACACACAGTTGACTGCTATACAATTTAAACAAACATCAAAGCAACAATGCTGATTTCTCAGTGGAGGACCATTTCACATCAAAGGAGGCTTTAAGGTTTTCATGTTGGATAAGGGGGGGGGGGGGGGGGGGGGGGTCTGACCAGACATTACAGTGCTAATGTACACACAAGGCATACAACATATCAGAGGATATAATATACTAATTACTTAGGCACCCATGAGTGATTACTCACACGACGCGAGTTGAATAGCTTGGGCGCAGCCTAGATTCAACC
Source organism: Osmerus mordax (assembly GCF_038355195.1). Classification (NCBI taxonomy): domain Eukaryota; kingdom Metazoa; phylum Chordata; class Actinopteri; order Osmeriformes; family Osmeridae; genus Osmerus; species Osmerus mordax. The sequence continues at coordinate 4,997,378 of NC_090076.1, read as the reverse complement.
AATGGAACGCTATACGTGGGGATTTGTTCCATCTTCAAGGGGTTTGTGTTTGATGCAGTTTGACCTGCCGCGTATGAAACATGACTATTATCACTTAGTCATGCGCTCTTTGGTTTCGTTCAGCGGCTTACTCACAAGCCACTGGATGTGTTATTGAGTGTCAGAGTGAATGGGAGCGTACTGTTTTATTTATGAATGCAAAACACTTCCGAGCCTCAGTCAGGGTTCGATTCAGTCGACTCGGTTCTAGCCCCAGCCTCAGTCAGGGTTCGATTCAGTCGACTTGGTTCAAGCCCCAGCCTCAGTCAGGGTTCGATTCAGTCGACTCGGTTCAAGCCCCAGCCTCAGTCAGGGTTCGATTCAGTCGACTCGGTTCAAGCCCCAGCCTCAGTCAGGGTTC
>NC_090076.1:4968069-4996778 GCF_038355195.1 Osmerus mordax | reverse complement strand
GAGGGGAGAGAGGGGAGAGAGGGAGAGAGGGGAGAGTACCATGTACTATGGTAATGTCAAGGAGCAGACATCTGGTAGGCTGGTAGGGCAGCTCTCTTAATGGAGCTTCAGTCTAAAGAACAGGTGAAGAGAGATTAATAAAGCTCCACATGTCATCGCCCTGCGCGTATTTCCGCCGCACTTTCACAGACATGCCCTTTAGATAGAACGACCCCCGGTCAACCCAACGCCTGCACTGCAGATTGCGTGCGTGTGTTTGTGTTGTTTGTGTCTGTCTGTCTGTCAGTCTGTGTGTGTGACGTCGAGACGAGTCGGACAGATTTAACACCGGGTGACAGCCCCGGTTAGAGTGAATTTCCTCTTGCCTGTCAGCCTAACATGACAGGGTATAAATCTCAATTAGGCTACAGCTGCAACTACACGCACACACAGCCAGTACACCGACACGTACGCACGTACACACTACGCAAACGCACGCACACGCACATTCATGAGCGTCGTTCATGCAAATCGCATTCCTCTATTTTCCTGTGTGTGTAATCTCCCGTCTGTCCTCCCTCTCCCTCCTCTCTCTCCTTTTCTTTCTCTCTCTCTCTCCTGTCTTTCGACTCTCCCTCTCTTCTCTCTCTCTTTTTCTCTCCTTTTTTCTCTCCTCTCTCTCTCTCTCTCTCTCTCTCTCTCTCTCTCTCTCTCTCTCTCTCTCTCTCTCTCTCTCTCTCTCCCTCTCTGTCCCCCCCCTCTCTCTCTCTCTCTCTCTCCCTCTCTCTCTCTCTCTGTATCCCTGTCTCTCTCTCTCTCTCTCTTTCTCCGTCTCTCCCCTACTCCCTCTCCATCTCTCTCTCTCTTTCTCCCTCCCTCCCTCTCTCCCTCTCTCTCTCTCTCTCTCTCTCTCTCTCTCTCTCTCTCCCTCTCCCTCTCTCTCTCGCACACACACAACATATCAATGCTACGGTGTTCCTGTCGTGCTCTGGGATAATTGATCCACATTCGGATTCCTCACATCCTCCCAAATTCTTTCTGCTCCCACAAGCGGAAAACTTTCGCTTTCCGTCTCTCCTCTACGCCTCTCGCCCTCCAGTTGCCATGCATTAGTCCTCTATTTGTATGTGTGTGTTTGTGAAGTTGCCTTCAGGCTAAGCTTTGTACCTCTACCATTATGTCTCTCTGATGAATGTGTGTGTGATACAGTGCCCAACAGAAATCCTGTGTGAATTGATGCCTGTCGGTCTATGCAAACGTGCGAGCGTGTGTTTGCGTGTTGTCGCTGGTGGGTTTTGCTCCACGACAAACACCTTGTCTCTTTGGGAGTGTGTGGGAGGGATTGTACTTCAAAAGCTGTCTGAGTAATTAGGGTTGGCCCCATTCACGGCGTCGCACTTCCACGCAAACGCACATTGGCTATACACAGAGACACGCAAACGCAACATGCCAGCACGCTTTCATTTCTGTCAAACCAGCTCCCAACACAAGATCGAACGTCGTCTTTTACGGGGGGTGTCCTTGTCGCGCTCAAAATAACACAGGCAATTCTCAGCGTCAGGCCTGTAAGGATTCAGGCGGGTGGTGGGTGGAGTGCACGTTTTTAGTCTTTACAGGGAAAAATCTCGAAATTGGATTTCAGGCTCTGGCAGAGTCGAAGCAGTTTCTTTAACTCATTAATATGGCTGGTGTCTCTCTCGGTTTCTCTCCCCCCTTTTCCCCTCTCTCTCTCTCTCTCTCTCTCTTCATCTCTCAGGAAAACCACTGTAGACGTATTAAGATCCTGGGAGACTGTTACTACTGTGTGTCGGGCCTAACACAGCCCAAGGCTGACCACGCGCACTGCTGTGTGGAAATGGGCCTGGACATGATTGAAACCATCGCGTGAGTGACCACCGTGACACACAAACCCACACGCACACCACCTAACCCCCGAGCGTTCAGACACCCGTTCAGACACACACACGCAGAACCCAGAAGCCCGTCCGTAGGGTCCTATGCGGGGCAGAGAGGCGAGAGCGTTAGCGAAGCGCGACGCTAGCTCGTTAGCGCTTAGCACGCCCGCGGCTCGCTCGCGTCGTTCGGGCCGTCTTTTCCGTTTGAAACGGACGGACACGTCGCTGCCGGAGTTTCTTATCGTCCGGGGGCAGGTGCTGCCACGCACACTCATCCCCCTCCCCCCCCCCCCCCCCCGCGCGTGACATCCCTCGCGCTGTCTGACGGACCTCCTTCTTGCTCTCTACTCTTCCTCTCTATCTCCCTCCCCCCGCCCCGCCCGCCCTCGCTCTCTCTCCCTCTCGTCTTCTCTTCTGCGGCTCCCTCTGTTCGCTGGAAGCTTTGTATTCCGATTTACTGGAGAGGAGAGGTTTTGGAGAAAGTCCCGCCTTATCTCCTCACAGCCGTACCGCAGCAAGGAGAGGGCGACACACACATTCCTAAAAACAGATACACACTCACACGGGCGCACACAGAGAGAGACGTGTGTTCGGGAAAAACACACGACTCACACATCAGTTCTCATTCCATCAATACCACGCATCGATAACCCTAGCCGAAACGATTTCTCCAACGAGGCTCCCCCCCCCCCCGGGAGTTGTTGGTTTGTGTGTGTGTTCTCCGTTGTACGACGGCGTGTCGCGTGTCTGTGTGCCCCCCTCCCCCCCCCCCCACGCAGGTCCGTGGTGGAGGCTACTGAGGTGGATCTGAACATGCGTGTGGGTTTGCACACGGGACGCGTGCTCTGCGGCGTCCTGGGCCTCAGGAAGTGGCAGTATGATGTCTGGTCCAATGACGTGACCCTCGCCAACGTCATGGAGGCAGGGGGACTACCTGGGTGAGACTTCCTGACCCCCCCCCCCTTCCCCCCCCTCGAAGGCAACCCGTGCCATTGGCTACCTGACATTCCAAGTCTCCTGTATGTTCTGGGATTCTCCCGTGTTTCAATAGCGGCTCCCAGACGCCTGCAAATCGTACGCTACAATATCCCAGAAATGTATATTTCTTTCAAGCGAGCCACAGTTCAGCGGTTATTTCGAATGATAGACGGGGTTATGGAGAAACCGAGAGAACTAGTGACACGGTGCGTCCTGATAGGTTAGTGAAACAAAGACCGACCACTCGGTTTTGTCGTTAGGCGGGCTATACAGTCCTTGGGGGGGGGGGGGGAGGTAACCTCCCTGAAACAAGCTTTTGCAGGTTGGGATGTCTAGGCTACCCACCCAGGAAGGGCGATGGGTGTACCTCAAACGCATTGTTGAAGGGGAAGAGCGTTGTGTTAAGCTGGGAGAATGTCTTCCAGTCAGAGGGAGTTAGTGAGAGAGAGAGAGAGAGATAAGCAGCTGGATGCAGAGAGAGAGACGGAACGAGAGAAGAGAGGGGAGGATGGAAGGCTGGATCTTGTTCCATTGCACGCATGTCACACTCTCCTCTCTCCTTTTGGCTTCATCTCTCTTTCTCTCTCCCCCTCCCCTCCACCCCCCCCCCCTCCCCTCTCCCCACAGGAAGGTGCACATCACCCGGACCACGCTGGAGTGCCTGAATGGCGACTACGAGGTGGAGCCCGGCTTCGGCCACGAAAGACACGCCTTCCTCCAGAAGCACAGCATCGAGACCTTCTTCATAGTCCCCTCCCACCGCCGCAAGGTGCGCGGCCGTGACACGCCCCCGGGTGACACGCCCCCGGGTGACACGCCCCGGGTGACACGCCCCCGGGTGACACGCCCCCGGGTGACACGCCCCCGGGTGACACGCCCCCGGGTGACACGCCCCCGGGTGACACGCCCCCGGCCCATTCTAGCCCGTGACTGTGTTTGGACGCCTCTCTCTGTCTTCTGTGTTGTCAGATCTTCCCCGGCCTCATCCTGTCCGACATCAAGCCGGCCAAGAGGATGAAGTTCAAGACGGTTTGCTACCTCCTGGTCCAGCTGATGCACTGCAGGAAGATGTTCAAGGCGGAGATCCCCTTCTCCAACGCCATGACCTGCGACGACGACGACAAGGTGTGTGTCTGTCTGTCTGTGTGTGTGTGTGTGTGTGTGTCTGTGTGTGTGTGTGTGTGTCTGTGTGTGTGTGTGTGCTCCCGTGTGAGGGTGAGTGAGAAGGAAAAGACAGATTGGGAGGTTTGGTTATGATTGGGTTCAATAAAGGATAATTAGCTTCGGCTGTGTGTGTGTGTGTGTGTGTGTGTGTATGTGTGTGTGTGTGTGAATGTATTTCTGTGGAAGGGTTGACATGTAAACCGGTGTCTTTCCTGTGCATGTGTTTTGTCGTGGCTGTGTGTCATTATATTTTATTGGCTAAGAGCTGAAACCATTTAATGGATTTTTATGGAGTGAAATCCTGCTTGGCCTGCAAATCTCACACTCAGGGCCTCATGTACGTACATTCGCAAACGTAGCGTTATTAGCGCCATGGCCAACCTGCAGATTGCGCATCTGTGATACTTCAGTTCACGTCGTATTTACAAAACCTGCAGGTCATCAGGTAATCAGCGCCTTTCTCCGTCCACTATACCGTACATTGCGAGCATTTAAACGCGCAATTGAATGGGCCTCCTTCTTTCTCTCTATCATGGATCAGCCACCAAAGTCAAAACAGCAATGACTGTTTTAAGTGATCCTGATGCCAATATTTGTAATGTAGCGAAGAGTTTAACAACTGCTGGAATGGAATGTGAACGCTGAGTCGGAGATTCGATGTAATCTTTGATTTCTTCCAGTAACTGTAATATTGCATGGCTGCTTAATCTGTAACGCGTAATGATTTCGTGTTCACTCAACTCAAAAAGTGTGATCCTTGTGGCAAACATTATTTTGCCTATGTCTTCGTCTTGCTCGGGTTACGGCTTCCATTTCACTAGGAGGCATATGCGCATCCTGGTTTACGCCTGCTTTTAACAGGCGGAGAATTTTCACCGCAAAATAGAGTTGCGCTTTCACAAGCGGGTTTTGTACATACCGCGGAATACATAATTAGGCGCACTTTACGCATCCCCTCCCATCTCTTTATGGGAAACTCCCACTTTCGCATTGACCCTCCCGTGAATGCATATGCATGACACGGAAAAGCGCAATTTGCCATTTTCAGTTCCCGCGACAGGCAGTCTGCGCTTTTACCTCAGTGCGGCATGCTTGTACATACCTCGCCATGCTTTTATGCGCAAATTGCCAAACAAATACGCCTGAAGTGGGCGCAAAAGCGTTAGTACATGAGGCCCTCAGTCCCACACACACACACACGCACACAATAATCTGGATCCCTCAACCGAGTATTCCTGTACAGATATAGAAAGTGCTTCAACTGCAGCTTTTGGATCGACTTTTCTCATATAATTGCCACAGATATCATTTGCCAACTCGGCCCGTGATGTTTTTGCTCAGTCATTACATGTGCATGTTTCTGAGCGTACGTGGCCTGCATGTCAAAGCCAGATTCGAACCACAGTGACTCAATGCTCTGTCAATGGTCGGAATTTAGCATCTAGCAGCATGTCATCAAGGCCTCACAAGTAGATGCTGGGTTGAATATAATGACATCATAGCTTTATGATGATTATACTCTGCCAGACACGGCATACAGTCATTATGACATCATTGCTGTGATGAGGCAGCATTGTGCTCGTGACATAACGCAATGGCATTGCGAAGAACAGCCCGGCAGTGTAGTGTTACGTCATTCCAAAACAATGGCTAACCTGCAAGGCCTAGCACTATGACATCATCCCAAATGATGCACAACACCAGCTAATGTGCACATTAGCTGGCGTTATGACGTCATATCCTTGTAATGAAGCGACGCTACGCCACCTGTTGTGTCGCTGGTCTTATTGTGTGTGATGCGGAGCCTTGGATTGTAAAATCCTTGTTTGGATTGTATCCATAATGAAGCCATTGCGTCGTAATAGATGGCTTGGTATCCCAGTCTTTTATTGTGACAGTTATTTTCAGCAGCGCTGCTTTGATATTGATTTTGTGTTCTGGCCTACGCATACGAGGTCATGCGGTGTAGAGTACAAGGAAGACATCCAATGTCCCCTAACCCCTTGTTCCCGGCGACAGAGGCGAGCTCTGCGGACCGCCTCGGAGAAGGTGCGGAACCGGACGTCGTTCTCGACGGGCGCCGTGCAGCACACCCCCGGCGACCAGGGTGAACCGCTTCCTGGGGCGCCTGATCGAGGCGCGCCAGACCGAGCTGGACCTTCCCGACCTGAACTACATCACGCTGACCTACAGGAACCGCGACAGGGAGAATAGGGTGAGGGGGGGTGGGGGTTTCCTCCACGGTGGCAGGGACGCGCCGAATCCATGGCTCTCCTCGTGAGAGCGCTCTCTCTCTCTTTGAAATGAAACGAGGACGGCACGCTGCTTCGCGACTCCCCCGCGTTTCTCTCCCTCCTCCCTCCTCCCTTCTCCACTGGCGTTTGCTCTCTGCCTCCTTCTTTGTTTCGCTCTCTCTCTCCCTTTCTGACAATCTTTCCCTTTCTCTTTGTGTCGTTCTCTCTCCCCCCCCTTCTCTTTCTGTTTTTGCTCTGTTTTTCTTTTTCTTTCCCCCTCTCCATCTCTTTCTCTCTCTCTCTCTCTCTCTCTCTCTCTCTCTCTCTCTCTCTCTCTCTCACTCTCTCTCTCTGTCTCTCTCTTTTTATTTCTCTTTCCCTCCCTCCCTCCCTCCCTCCCTCCCTCCCTCCCTCCTCCCTCCCTCCCACCCCCTCCCTCTCTCTCTCTCTCTCTCTCTCTCTCTCTCTCTCTCTCTCTCACTCTCTCTCTCTGTCTCTGTCTTTTTATTTCTCTTTCCCTCCCTCCCTCCCACCCCCTCCCTCCCTCTCTCTCTCTCTCTCTCTCTCTCTCTCTCTCTCTCTCTGTCTCTCTCTTTTTATTTCTCTCTCCCTCCCTCCCTCCCACCCTCTCCCTCCCTCTCTCTCTTTTCTTTTCCTCTCCCTCTCTCTCTCTCTCTCTCTCTCTCTCTCTCTCCCACGCTTGTCGTCTGTGTTGTGGGTACAGGGAATCCACCCACCCTCTCAGAAGGGGGTGCTGCTAATGATTTGGGAGCGTCTGAGCCACAGGAGACACACCAGATCTTTCTTCTCTGTGTGTGCGTGGGAGGAGACACAAAGACACAGAGTAGGGAAAGATGGGTGTGTGTGTGTATGTGTGTGTGTGTGTGTGTGTATGTGTAGGGTGTAGGTGGGAGAGAGAGGCAGGAACATGCAGATTATCGTACAGTAGATTTGTGTTCGAAGGTGCCTATTTGTGTTATTGCGTTGAAAGGTTCTTCACGACTGATCTTTCTTTTTGTCTCCCTGTCTTTCTGTCTTTCTTTCAGTATCACCAGGTGGATGATGATCATTTCATCAGTGCGGTGGTTCTGTCTCTGGTCCTCACAGCTTTGTTTGGCCTTATCTATCTTCTGATGATACCACAGTACGTACACACACACACACACACACACACACATAAAACAACCTTTTCATCAGCATATTGTAGCACTAAGTTGCCGTCACGGAACGTAGGGCATAAGGATGGACCGCCACTCTGGTCCAGCACTCCTTGAAAGAGATGATTTCCTACCTTCTGCAGGGGCCTGCTGGTTCTGATATTGCTGGTGCTGTGTGTGTGCTTCCATGTGGCCTGTGTGATGTATCTGCACCTCACCAGTGTCCAGGTAGGTAAAGGCCCCCAACTGGTGGGTCTGGGCCCCAGCCCAAAGCCGGCTGTCATAGACTTTCACGGTTTGGGGTCGTATCCCTCTATCTCCTCGCAAAGTACATCAATCCCACCTTGGGTCGTTGTCCGTTCCCAAGTCTCGATCAGTCATGCGTCATGTGGATCTTTCTCTCCTTCTCTCTCCCTCCCTCCCTCTCTTTCCCTCTCTCTCTCTCTCTCTCTCTCTCTCTCTCTCTCTCTCTCTCTCTCTCTCTCTCTCTCTCTCTCTCTCTCTCTCTTTTCTCTCTCTCTCTCTCTCTTTATCTCTCCCTGCCCCCTCTCCCTCTCCTCTCCCTCTCTCCTCCCCCTCCCTCTCTCCCCCTCCCCCCCCCCCCTCTCTCTCTCCCCCCCCCCCCCCCTCTCTCTCTCTCTCCCCTCCCCCCCCCCCCCCCCCCTCTCTCTCTCTCTCTCTCTCTCTCCTCTTGCTCCAGTGCTACCCAGGGTGTCTCACCATCCGGATCAGGACGGTGCTGTGTGTGTTTCTGGTCCTCCTGACCTACTCGGTCACTCAAGTCTGCGTGGTGAGTTCGGCCTTTGGAAACTGGGAGCGCCACGCACCGCGTGAGTGCTTCTAACCTTCCCCCCCCCCCCTTCTAACTCCCCCCCCCACACCCTCTCTACCCTACCACACCCCCCCCCCCCCTCCTCCAGGTGGTGTGTGTACCCTGGTCGAGGGGAGCACCGCCCCCCAATGGCTCGGCGGACGCCGTCACCGCGGAGACGGCGGGGAACGGGACGGGGGCGGGGCCGGGGGAGGGGCCGGGGGCGGGGCCGGAAGGCGCGTGCACCAACGGAGTGTACGCCCTCCTCTCCTGCGTGGCCGGCACGCTCACCATGGTGCCCTACCTCCGCGTGTCCTCGCTGCCCAAGATCCTCCTGCTCTTCCTGGTCTCCACCCTCTACAACGGCCGTCATGGAGACTAGCGGCTACCGGCTGGCTGTGGGGTAAGGAAGGGGCGTGGCTGGTAAATGTCTTTCGACCGGAAGTGTGCGGGTTTAAAAGCTCTTTGTACGTGGGATTGCTTCTTGTGTCATTGAAAACCTGTGTGTGTGTGTGTGTGTGAGTGTGTGTGGGCGTGTGCTGGTGTGTTTGTACATTCTGGTGTGTGTGTGCATGTGTGTGTGTGAGGGTGTTCTGGTGTCTCGGTGTGTGTGTGTGGGTGTGGTACTTTAGGGGAGGTTTTCTCCACTCTCGGGGTTATGACCCAGTGCTGGCTCTCCTGTTGTTCTCTGGTGCTCTGGCTCTGCACTCCAGACAACTGGACCTCAAACTGCGCCTAGACTACCTCTGGGTTACGCAGGTGTGTATGTATATATATATGTGTGTGTGTTTGTAAGTGTTTGTAAGTGGGAGGGAAATGTTTGTGTGTTTATGAGCCATTACTCCCCTCCAGTGGTCAAGACATGCTATTGCAGGTGAAAATCGGAAGCCCAATGCCTTAATTGTGAATAACCCCTCCATTCAGTCAGACAGTTTCTAACATTTCTCAAGATACTGCTCTGTTACAAGCTCCGAACTCCAAGCTGGTGGCGACATGTCGGATTTGTCTTGTGTTTCCGCAGGCTGAGGAGGAGAGAGATGACATGGAGAAAGTCAAACTGGACAACAAGAGGATTCTGTTCAACCTCCTGCCTGCCCATGTTGCCCAGCACTTCCTCATGTCCAACCCGAGGAACATGGTAGGCCGGTTGTCGCTTTAAACGTCGCCCACCAGCCGGAAAGGTTGTGGCAGTGGGGTTGCCGTTGGGTCAGGGGTCGGGTCGCGGTCCTGTGTTCAGAGTGTGGTTCCGTCCGAAGGTGTGACGAAGGAGTTTCTCTCTGATGTTGTTTCCAGTCATCGACTAACATCCTCCACAACCCCTCCCCTCCACCTCCTTCCCAGTGCCCGGTGATGAAATCAAACATCCTGGAAGTCCTGACCAGGAAATGTAACCCCCCCCCCCGCTCACTTGGCCCAGATTGTTTTGTAAACATACAGGAAGTGCTGTTCCAGGGCACTGTGTACACTCTGGGTTTCGATGTACAAACGGGCTCCTTGGCTTCGCCTCATCGCACAGTGGCGTAGGGGAAGAGCGTCCATTCTTTGTCATGTACGTTGTAGCCAATGGACACAGTTGTTTGCTGAAAACCAAACACACAACAGTGTGGAGGCCTGATGTTCTCCATTGGCCACCATTGGATTGGTCACCACCAACTCGCAGTTTTTTGGTACATTTGGCTTCAGCGAGGTCTAGCAAAGCGCCAATTCTGAAACAAAACTTCCTTCAAAACCACGATACTTTGACGTCAGGGATGATAGTGGTACGACGTCATTAACAACATCGTACCTGATATATATATATATATATATATATATATATATATATATATATATATATATGGTATGCATGGATACGGTCTTGTCTCTGGAGTCTATCTCCTGTTGCGCTTCTGACCTGCACATTTCACAGCATACAGTCTCAGGTGGTCTCCCTCGGGTGCTGTCCATGAGAAGATTGAAGAGCACTTTTCTTGGAACTTCTGCTTCAAGCAAATGGTGTATGTGTTTGGTTGTGTAAGTGAGTGATTGTGTGTGTGTGTGTGTGACAGTTATGTGGGTCATGGTTCTCCAGGGGAAAGGCACAAGCTGGGAATGCAAGGGTGATTGAAATGCTTAGTGATCTTTCCAGATCCACAGCTTCTTCATGTCGTACACAGAAAAGATGTGATCCCCCTCTTTGTCTGGTACTATTGGAACTCGACAATGCGTTGGGCTCTCTTTCAGTAGTGAGAGCTGACTGGCCTTGTCTCCTATCCCAGAACCTGTCCTAGTTATAAGCACTAGTATTAGCTCCTTTCCTATAGGACCTGTATTAATACTACACTCGTATTGTTTCCTAGGACCTGTACTAGTTATAACACACTAGTATTGTCTCCTAGGACCTGTACTAGTTATAACACACTAGTATTGTCTCCCTATCCCAGGACCTGTACTACCAGTCTTATGCTCAGGTAGGGGTGCTGTTTGCCTCCATCGCCAACTTCAACGACTTCTACATCGAGCTGGACGGCAACAACATGGGCGTGGAGTGCCTGAGGCTTCTCAACGAGATCATCGCCGACTTTGACGAGGTGAGCGTTCCCCCCTCCCCCGCCGCTTCGGTCAGGCCCCTGCTATCCAAGAGTCCCCATCTACCCCGGGAACTGTGTCAGAACCTGGGCCATCGAGCCAACTCACTTTCCACCTCGGTAAAGTACGGTGCGTCAAGCGGATGGGTCCAGTTGCACCGGAACCTTCCGCACTCAGAAGGAATACAATGGCAATCCAGGGATTCGACTCAATGCATGGTCCTCGATGGCGACCCTCTCTCTGTCTCTCTCTCTTTTCCGTCCATCTCTATGCCGTTCTGTCGCTCCCTCTCTTCCTGTTCTGACGCTCTGCTTTCCTCCGGCTTCTCCAGCTGATGGACAAGGAATGCTACAAGGACATCGAGAAGATTAAAACCATTGGCAGCACCTACATGGCCGCCGTGGGCCTGGTTCCTACCGCGGGGTCCAAGGTACGTCAACGAAGGCCACGCGGGCGTCAAGCGCGTGTGTGTGTCTACACACACTCTGAATTTATTTGGGATCAAGTATGGCCTCCACGCACTGTCCACGTTTCCCACCAGATAGGGTTTCTATGTATTGATTTGTGTTTGCTGTCACATTTTGCTCTTCAAATCCTCTATGAGTGTAAGCGAGGGGGATTAGCTTTGCATGTGGCGTCAGCATATCCAACACTAATAAAGTTGCTTTAAATCCTGCATAGCTGACAGACAAAATAGCCTTCTTATGCAAACTTTATGCAAACCAACTGTAAGAGCGCTGACTCGACTTTGCGAAGACCGAGACTAGTATAGAACGTACTATGTGGTGTAGTATCCATACTTGAAACATTTGCAGAGGTGGTAAAAAAATGGAATTCCACGACAGCTCTTCTTTCTTTCTCGTGTTTTCTTTTTTCCGAACCGCAAGGCGAAGAAGTCCATCTCCTCGCATTTGTGCACCGTGGCCGACTTCGCCATCGAGATGTTCGACGTCCTGGACGCGATCAACTACCAGTCGTACAACGACTTTGTCCTCAGAGTGGGTGAGTACAAGCGCAGGTCCGCGTACGCACTCGCCCGCCGGAACACGCGCACACGCTCGGACGTTGCCAACCTGTCACCGAACAACGCGCACCTTTTGGGTTCGGCCGGCGGACAGGAAACGCATTGCCGAAAGCGCGTTCCGACAGGAAACGCGTCACGCGGAGCCCTGTGGCTCGGGGCTCTATTGTTCAGAGTATCCTGTAGGGAGCTCACGAGGGGGAACCTGTTTGGCCACCCCAGACTCTTCATGTATACATTGCCATCCTGTCTGCTGGGTCCGCTGACTGGAACTTGCGTGCGTTTGTGTGTGTGTGTGCAGGAGATTACAAAGCTGCGTAGGCCTGCTTTTGTCAAACCAGTACATGCACGTCCTGTGAGGCCAAATTCGGAAAAGGACACGGTGGAGGTGATATTTGGCATACAGTTGCGCAAAGTACCAAAGTCCCCTAAAGCAACACCGACATGACGTTTTTCTCCTCGTTTCTCTGTGGACGTAGAGATATTCGGGGTACATCTCATTTCAATATAACACCCGCTCTTGCAGCTATGACGCGTGGTGTTCCATGAAGCGGTGTATTTGTAGCCATTGATACCAGTTGACAGGGCACACAAAACATGGTGCAGTGCAATGCTAATTCCAGCTCATCCAGCACTGGACTGTACTGTATTGGACACGGGTCAAATACAACAATCAATGACAAGACTGTATTTGAATAGAACCGAGGGCTATTTGACTTGCCTCACTGTCAACATTTGGGGGTCTTACCGTACATGGAACGAATCCATTGGTTCTCTCAAGTACTTGATAGTATTTCCAAAAAGTAATTGACCTGGGTCCACAATCTTTATGCTTGACTACATTCTGGTTATCGGGTGGCTCTAAGACATGTCCTGTTGTGTAGGTATCAATGTTGGACCAGTGGTAGCAGGAGTCATTGGAGCCAGAAGGCCTCAATACGACATCTGGGGCAACACTGTGAATGTGGCCAGCCGAATGGACACCACTGGAGTACAGGGCAAAATACAGGTAGTGCACACCTGACACACGCACGGCACATGCACACTCAAACAGACACCGACTGTAAATAGTGTGGCGCTCAGTCAGTATGTTACGACTTCCCTTGGGGCCTGATGTTCGAGTGGAAAGAATGTGGAGGCCCTTTCTTGGAACTTGTGCTTAAAGGAAAGTGTGTGTGTGTGTGTGTGTCGAAAGCAGGTGTAAATACTTACTGGTCATCTCTCATCAGGTCACCGAGGATGTGCACCGCATTGTCAGCGCCCACTACGACTTTGTGTGCCGGGGCAAGGTCAGCGTCAAGGGCAAAGGGCAGATGCTCACTTACTTCCTGGAGGGGCGGAGCCACGGCAAGGTGCCTCCTCTAGGCCAGCCTCGGAACCTGGAGCGCCGGTCGAGCCCGTTGGCCCGGGCCAGCGTGTGCACCCGACTGAGCCCGGCTTCGGCCGTGACCGCCTACGGCGCTGCCCGCACGCCCGGCCCCGTGGCGTCCTTGGCGCCCGCCGGCAGTGCCATGCTCTACCTGCCCTCGGCCTCCGTCCCCTCCGCCATGGAGGCGTGAGCCGGGGGGGGGGGGGGGGAGCCAACTTGTAGGCGGACGGGCGGAACGCGGCCGAAACGAGCGGGGGGAGGGAAGGGAAATGGGAGAGGGAGAGAGAGAGGCGACGGGCGTCGCATTCGTACTGGACTATGAGCCTATGGACTATGAGTAATTGTCTGGTTGGGTGGGAGTCGTCCCATCCCCCCTCAGATATGGGGAAATCAAAAGAGAGAGAGGTGGACAAGGGGGACGACGTCTATCGGATGGGTCCTGCCGTGGGTCAAGGCGGTGGTGGGGGGGGGCGTCCTCGCCTCACGGGTCGACGTCTTCACGCGGTCACCGACGTCTTCACGTCACACACACACACACAATGCCCCCCCTCCCGCGTCGATCGGAGGCGAGGGAGAGGTTTCCCCCCTCCCCCCCTCCGAACAACCAAATCAGTACTGTAGCCTTAACAGCCACTCTTTCAACTACAGTATTATCGATGCCTTTTTCAAATCTCTCGCATGCGTTTCTTTTTCTCCGTTTCCGTCCAGTTTACCGCTGTAGTGAATCAGTCCTTCCGCTGTGTTGTGCTCCTAGCTACTATATCCAGAGTTCCATTCAGCCAGGTACCGTGCGCATACTTTCAGGTGGAACCGTGCTCCCAGAACCTTGTGAGGACCGCGGGTCCAGAGAAGCCATACTTAACGGTAGCACGCGCGCACGTCTCCTCTCGCGGTGTCGAACGGATGAGTCCGATAGGCGAGGCCAACGCTGTTTCGCGGTCCGCCTCCGAGCGACGCTGGACTTTTCCAGATTCTTCCTCGATTCCCAGTCAAAGTGTAGCAATAAAGCAGCTTGTGTCCTCTGCCCCCCCCCCCCCGCCCCCCCCACGCCCCCCCCCCCCCCACACACACACACCCCTAGCCACCCTTGCCCCCCCCCCCCCTCCCACCCACCACCCGCATGCAGTCGGGGGCCGTTTACGCAGGTGTCGTGACAGCATGCCTAGCCTCTAGCTCGAGCCTGTGTCTGTGTGCAACCAAAGCATGTCTTATGGGAAGGTGTTTATATTCGGCGTGTTGTGGGAGTGCCCTTCATGGCATATCGTAAAAACCTGCGTTTCCTTTTTTTCTTTCTCCTGCTTGTTCAGTGACGGATATATATCCGGTGTGAGAAAGATGACGTTCTCTGTGTCGGTTTTGGGCCGGATTCGTCGAAACTTTATTGACTACCGCGGCCGAAGGGAATGTCGTTTTTTTGGGGGAGGGGGGGGGGGGGGGGGGATCACAAACATCTTTGCAAACCCAACTTAGCATGTCCCTTATGGCCTTCCGTAGCCTGAAGCCCACGCTAGGCTTCAATGCATATATGCATGAGGGGGACCAGACCTTCGCGCAGCCCCATCAGCAAACACATGTGAAGTTCGATCTCGTCCGCATGCACGCCGCTAAAGGATAGCAGTTGTGTTGAATGTAAAGGTGCCTGTAGACCGGGGTGTTCCATGTGAGCTACGTGCGGTGCCGTTACCCTCTGAGGACATTTCAGGGAGGGAGGAAGGCTTAGGGACGAGTCGTCTCTCCGGTCGACAAGGAAACGAGTAGCTGGTTTGAACGAAACATCAAAAAATGTGCCAACCTATTTTCATAAACATATCAAACTCCAGTGTTCATCGGAGCACAGCAGTGTCTGTGACCACAGGGTGTTCGTGACCATTCTTTTCCTGGTTAAATGCTTGTATTTTTACTATTTGACCTGTCACTTTTGTACCTTCGATTATGGGAAGTTGTTTGATTTTGGAAAATTGTTACTCTATAACCATAAACGTATCTACATAAGTTTAAGGTCATCCTGTGTATTTGCAAGTAGTCTTAAGAGCATGTTGCCGATGTAACATCTGCATATTTTATGGTTATACGAGATTAAAGAAAAGCTTTTTTATATCCTTACTTTGAACATTCACTGTTTGATGGAAAGGAGTTATATATTATATATTTCCTGTCAATTAAATATTTTCCTATGTGAAACGGGTATGCTATATGTAGGTTTATTCATATTTTAGAGAGAAAGTCTTTTACAGACAAGAGAAGCATCGGAATAATTGATTACTTCTGCTTTTGTTGGAATGTGTTTATCAAGACGTTTTCTTCTTTGTGAATGTACATTTTCTTATGAAAATATTTTCTACTAAGTGTTTGCACTGCTATGATATCGACGTACAGGTACAATATATTCAAATAAACAACCACTCAAGTCTTCGATCGCGTGTGTTCCATTCTTTGTGTTTGGCTTACATTTTGGTGTCTACATACTTGTTTTGCGTGTGCCAAAGTTTGTGCGTATGAACTCTGGGGACGTCACGGAACAGTCCGGAGGTTACGTAATTCTGGTCCCTATGAAACAGTGTGGTTGAAGAAAAAACAAACAACATGGGGTCAATGACAGCCAGTGGAACTGGGGGGCTGACCGTGAGGTAACAGCCTTGTATGGGGCAGGTGACAATAACATGTTAAAGGTCGACTCTGAGGCTGACCAAACAATAAAAGGTTTAATCATTCCCAGGATTGACACAGTGGATGGTTCTGGAGCTCGTTAGCATTGAGATGTCTACATGTGCAGGCCAAGGTCTGGAATCCCAGCAATGATCCAAAACATGTAGAGGTGGATCCATGTACCTGTGCTGTCCCCCAGCCTTCCAGACCCTGGAGAGACTGAGCCGGGGTGGGGGGGGAGAAGTGTGTGTGTGAGAGAGAGTGAGAGGGGGGGAGAGAGAGTGAAAGAGAGAGTGAAAGAGAGAGAGAGAGAGAGAGAGGGGGGGGGGGGAGAGAAAGAGAGAGAGGGGGGGAGAGAGAGAGAGAGGCAAAGCAAAACAAAAGAGGTATGGGGGCTTCCCTTGTCCCCTGTGTTTGTTTGTGAATGGAGAGAGAGCGGAGGGGATGTTTCAAGTCCTGTTACAGGAAAAGGCGACTTCCAAACCTTCATCGGGGATTTGGAGAAGAAGAGAACATGTGTGCCTGTGCAACTGTGTGTTGTGTGTGTGCGTGTGTGTGTGTCAGTGTGTGAATGTTGAACTCTGATCATGTGGGCCAATACTATTTTTCAACTCTCCGCTTGCAACTTCCAGATTTGTTTTTACATTGTGTGAGTGTGTGTGTGTGTGAGAGAGAGAGACAGGAAGGGTGAGAGAGAGGGTTCTTTTGGGGGGTAGTGGGGGATGCACAGCTGTGACTGACATGTGAGATGGTAGTCATGGCAATTTGGCTGTGACCTGACATGACAGCATCACGGCTATTTTTTAAAGAGTCAATAATAACCAGATGGGGGGGGTGGAGCTGGCGTGGGAGGGGGGGTGAGGGGTTGGGTAGGGGGGTTCAAACCAAGCAGGAATCTACTGACCCTAGTGAGGTGAGGCACTTCTCCCCCAGCCCAGCTCAGCCCACCCCACCCCCCACACCACCCCACCCCCACACCACCCCATACACAAACACGCACACACCCCTCCCCATCAAACACACAAAAACACATGTTTTATCATTAAAGACTGTTGATCCACTTTAATGTGTGCGCACATGCATGTCTGTGAACCACCTGTGGCGTGGATACAATCAAACGGCAATGCTTGGAAAGCCTAAGACCTAAACACTTGAAAGTGGGCCAGCACAAACACTTAGAACATGGAGAAAAACAGGCGGAAATGACCTCCCAGAGCCAAGCGCTATCCGAGTCTGTTTATTGCCACTTGAGCCGATAAGAGTGGGCCAGCTTTGCTGAGGGGCAGGTACTCAGGGCAGGGTGAGTCAGAGAAGCAAGACATTCACCGCAGGACCGGGAACGAACGGTGAGATAATGATCGTTTTATTATGCCACAATCCCTCCCCCCACCACCCCTCCCCTCCCCCCGCCCAACCCCCCTTTTCCTCCTCTTACTCAACGAGCCTGTGTGTCATAACATCCCCTTTACTGTAAAAGGCCTCAAGGAAGCTGTAAACAACAGTCGGGCAGGGCGGATTGCCCAAGAGCGCGTGTGGGGGCGTTGTGTACATGTTCGTGACCTTGCACGCTTCCATGTGGCCGCCGGGGTGCGCGTCGCAACTGCATCGCATGCCTCGACGGCAGACATGATCCAACTGAAATTCCACCCCGACCCTCCGTCTCCAAGAACCCCTTTCCCGACTGGGGAATGTCTGTCACGCTTGCCTTGTGTATGTTTGGGTGGCAACACGGGGGCCAATGAACTGTAAAAAGGGTTGCGTAAGAGAGGGCTATGAACCATACTAACCCCCGGCTCCCATGATTCCTCCGACGCTGTCAGGAGGAGCCCCTGTGAGGAGGAATCCTGTCCCCTCATTGGTGGAATCCGGACTCGGACGCACCGATGAATGGAATGTGACCGTCTTTTTGAAAAACACCATTCCAACGATCTGTTATTCGGGCTTTCGAGTGCTGGTCCAGATTAGAGTGACACGGGAGGTCGCAGGCAGAGGGTAAACAGGTATATGTAAGAGGGGTGGAACGTGGAGGGAGCAGGGAGGGAGCGAGAGCGAGAGGGAAAGCGAGGGAAAAGGGCACAAAACCATGTTGGGGGTTGCATTTAGTTTCGATTTGCAGTTGTCAGGGGGGAATTCGTAAGTAGAGTCAGGTGGCTGAGCGGTGAGGGAGTCGGGCTAGTAATCCGAAGGTTGCCAGTTCGATTCCCGGTCATGACAACTGACGTTGTGTCCTTGGGCAAGGCACTCCACCCTACTTGCCTCGGGGGAATGTCCCTGTACTTACTGTAAGTCGCTCTGGATAAGAGCGTCTGCTAAATGACTAAATGTAATGTAAATGTAAGTAACTTCATGTCTCAGGATAAGTGACGGCAAACCATCTTCCCCGTTCAAGGACTCTTGAATATGAGTTTTGGTACTGAGAGGAAATAACCCCCCAAAAATGAAGGATGAATTATGTGTTTTTATGTATTTTGACAAATCAACGCATTTCCTTCAATCAATTCACAGTCATTTCTCGAATCAATCGCCAACCTCTGCTCTGGCCCTGACTTCCTCTCACTTCTCATTAGAACTTAGGCAAGGAAGGAAAACATAGTCACAACACACACACACGCGCGCACACACTCGCGCACAGAGGAGGAAGCCAAACACAATAGACGCTGGCGCATGGGAGTCTGGATTTCCTGGGTTTCCCACACACAAGAACACAATCCCGCACAAACACAGACACATTTACTCTCTCTCTGTCACACACACACATGCACACACACACACGCACACATGTACACGCTCACGTGGACGGGAGTTCTACATTCTAGAACGCGGAGTTCTACATTCTAGAACGCAGAGTTCTACATTCTAGAACGCAGAGTTCAGCGAGCCTTCTCGTCCCCCTGTCCTCGCCGCGGCGAAGGCGAAGAGTCACTCGTGGTCTTCCTTCCTCCGTGAACACGGCAGCTGTTCCCGTCGTGTCGACCCCCGGATGCGCTGGTGTTTAATAGGACACGGATTAACTGATTAGGAACATCTTGGGAGGAGGAGAGAGACAAGATCAGCCGGAGCATGGATTAGAGTCTGAGGCCACTATCATCACATTCCTGCTGGGTGAGGGCGAGATCCCAGTCCCATCCGGCCCAGCCCTGCCAATGTCTGGACCAGCCCAACCCTGACCCTACTAGTCCCAGGCCAAGTCTTAGTCGAGTCCAGCCGAGTCCAGTCCTGTCCAGCCTACCCCAGCCTAACCCTAACCCCTAATCCCAACCTCAGCCCCAGCCCCGAGCCTGAGCCTCGATTAGAGCAGTCCACCAGTCGATGGTGCACATTTAAATATGAAAACTGCAGTGACCTTGCTCGGACCTTGCCGGGGTCCCTTGACGCCCGGTCACCGGGTCCCTGTGTCCTAATCCCAGAACCATAGCTCAATGACCTCAGTAACCCAGCCCTCATACGGGAACGAGCGCAAATATCTCGGCAAGTGACTCGAAATCCAGGATTGAGGGTTTTCATGTCTTCGCGTTGCCTTAATCACCTCTTCTTCAGGGGGCAAGATGTACCGTAAAAGGAGGATAGGGACAAGGGAAGGGAGGGTTTTCCCCCGTGAGAACGTTCGTACGTGCGCAGGTGTGTCTGCACGTGTGGGCATGAAATCGTTCGGAGGAAACCGCAAGTCACCTTTGATAATAGTCACGCTAGGAAAGTGTGAAATTCTGGTCCTCATCAGTGTTATTTCCCAAAGGGTTGTGGTTTTTAGGGTGAGAATTTGTGTAAGGGTTGGGTTTAGGAGTTGTGGATGGTTTTACCGTTATGAGCCAGGGTTAAGTTTAGGGTTCGGTTTTTGAGGTTAAGGTTAAGATAAGGTTAGGGTTAAAACCGAATTTCCCCCCTCAAGTGTATATTCATTTACAAGTACAATGAAAAACTCTGTATATTAAGATTGTTTTTTGCCTTCCCCTTCTCCACACCCATGTCCTACATAAGATTTCAATGTATAGAATAAAGAATATATCATCATACAAATAAAGAAACAGGAAAGAAAAGCAAGAACACAATATATGCAGGTGCCAACCCTTCCTTCTTAACATAGCGGTTAAAACAATGGTAAATCGAAAGAGCACGCAAAACGACGACAATTTCATGAATTGCATCACGGTGATCGACACCATAATTCGACGAATAGGATCATAATAGTCATCTTTAATCCTTAGGAATTTGGAACACAGGATGTTGATGGGAACTGAATTGTAGCACAATTGTTCCCACGAGACAGCAGTACAAAGGTGTACACCGTGTGTCTTTGTGAGTGATGCCCATTAAATATAACAAGGCGAGGTTTACGTGACAATAAACGTCTATTGGAGTGTCATGAATGTGTGTGTCTTTCTGATTTATTGAATCCAGTAAGAGGCTGTTCAATGACAACACTGTTATTTCTCAACCTCCAGTTGGTCATACACCTTTAGCAGATGCAGAATATTGTCTGCGTAAGTCTAATTCGAAAAAAGGGGCAGCTTGACTCGTGTACATGGTATTGCGGTCGCGGGTAGTTACTTCACTCAGCAGCGATTTGACGCTGAATCCCCTCTACATATAAAGGGATGAGGTGGGACTACGTTTCACGGGGCGAGTCATTTGTAAGGGCTGAGGAAAGATGTGTGCGTGTCTCAATCAGTGTGTGTGTGTAAGGGGGGGGGGGGGGGGGGGAGTCGGAGAGAACACTTAAAAATCTTGTTAAGTGTCCTCTTCCATGACAGGGGCACGAGGGGTGTCCGGTGAGTCCCATTAGGGTGGGATCTTGTGGGAGTGTTGGGAACACCTAACCCGGTCGGACTCCCACAAGGCTTAGCACGCCACCCTACATGCCTCCCCAGCATTCCGGAACACGGAGCACCTATGGGCCATTTCAGGTCACCGGCACACATGGGGGTGTCTCAGGACCGCCTCCCGTAGTAAACGAGTCACACGGGTGTGGAATGAGAGACAGCCGACCTCATGTGAGAATTGCATCATCTTTCCATTTTGGTGGCAGGTTTTGTGTGTATTCATATTCAGATTGTCCAATTGATACATCGGAGTCAGTTGGCTGAGCGGTGAGGGAGTCGGGTTAGTAATCCGAAGGTTGCCAGTTCGATTCCCGGTCATGCCAACTGACGTTGTGTCCTTGGGCAAGGCACTTCACCCTACTTGCCTCGGGGGAATGTCCCTGTACTTACTGTAAGTCGCTCTGGATAAGAGCGTCTGCTAAATGACTAAAATGTAAATGTAAATACATCTGATACCCCCAATCGGAACAAAAACACGTACCCCGTCGATCGCACGCTCTCCCCGGCTTCCACACGCACACACACCAGACAGACACACACATTCACATGAACACCAAGGCAACCACCAAATCTGACAGATAACATTTGGCTCTTGTGTTGCTGTCAATGCGCTTTTCAGTGTCAGTTGTGCACCAACATCAAATACAGTCTATATGTAGCTTGCCTCCTCATGTGTGTGTGGTTAGCCTAATTTACAGCTGTATGTTGAGAAACTGAATAAGCTAATCTTAGCCTATACATTAAATTATAGGCGGCACTTAATTTAATTGGAGAGGTTTCACATCAAGTCTCGTTAAGCCGAGCTTTATTTAGCCTGGAGTTGTGAGAAAAAGACAAACTAGGGGTTCGCTTGAGACTGTGTTTTCAATAGCAGCAGACAGATGATGCAACATTAGTAATAACTTGCATGTTGCATAAATGACTTGGTGGCCCACGAGAAAGAGAATGGTAGATGTCGGCGAATGTGGCATTCCCGTGTCCTGAATGTCCGTTCAATATTGACCTCACTCACTACGAAAGGGTTATCTCCTGTAAAAAAAAAAAAAAGCAACTAAAAGAAAATAAAGCCTTTTATCACAGATTGACGAGAAAATGGGAAGTGATAGGGGAAAAAGGATCAAAGATAAAAATAGAAGAGACGTGCCTCTCGTCAAGTAGTTGCCTAAAGTTCGCGCGTAGCCTATCTATTATTAGTCCGCAGGGTAATTATGGCTAAATACAATTGGACTCCTCCGGCCCTGAGACAAAAATGGGCTTCCGCACCCGAAAGAGGTCACATACCATACCGACACTGTGCCGTGACTCACTAGAGTGTTGGCCACAGCAACCCTCATTTACGCAGCTATTTCGGGGGTTGGATTTATGATCCGAAGATATCCGCAACGCACGGATACCTTCCAATGTCATATTAGTGATGCGCATTTACAGTACGGTTCAAAGGAGTGTGGACCCGGGTCATTTGTGGTCATTGTTAACTTCCTAAAGTTGTGTAATAAGTTTGGAAGGACATACAAAGTTAATGAAAGCCCACATTGTTCTCATTGTGGAAGGATTCCCGTCTATGAACAGGACTAGTTCAGCCTCAATAATCAAACAGAATAGAATGAGCAGAATAAGAACTCAAAAATGGAACCCAATCTTGAAATTGCTTCTGGCACACTAAACTATTGTCAGATGTCACTCTTTTTTAACATCAGAGTTAGTATTCTTTTTACATTTACAACATCAAACGCTTGGTAGTCGCTGGTGGATTTTAAAGAGAATAGAGAGCACTTCGTACAGGCACTGCTTGTTCCAAAATAAACATTTACGTGTTTTGAGTGTTGTATTCAAATGAGCTTCCTGGCCGGACGTACACGGGCCAATCGGAGCCCATTGGATCATTACACCTTCTTTTCAGAAATCATTCATAACGCCGATGCGTCAAAGGACCCGGGTATAAATACGGCTGCGCGCAACGAATAGTTAGACATTTTTCCAAAATCTAAGGAAAGACACCAACGAACAGGAAGAACCGTGGAAATCCGGATTACCTTTGACTATTCTCATTTTATTCCTTATATTATTTTTTCCCTGACTCCTATCGTTTGTCATGAGTGGATTATCTGTTCAATTCGTCGCGGCGGCAGCGGTGTGCTCTCTTCTGGTCACAGTGACGCTGGGGTCCCCGGTGTTGGGGCCAGAGCCGATCCGATGCGCCCCTTGCACTCCGGAGAAGCTGAGCGAGTGTCCGGCGGTGGCTCCCGGCTGTGCCGAGGTGTTACGGGAACCGGGTTGCGGATGCTGCCTCGCTTGTGCCCTCAAGGCGGGAGACCTTTGCGGCATCTACACGGCACCATGCGGGTCCGGTTTGAAGTGTACCCCTAGACCCGGAGACTCCCGGCCGCTGCATTCCCTCACTCGCGGACAAGCTTTCTGCACGGTCAGCATCGAGCCTGAACGGAGTCCCGAGCCCCCAAATCAAGGTATGTCTTCAGAGAATAGCAAAAACGAAAGGCTTTTGAAACAGAAATTGGCTTATGTCAGAATCAAATTTAAGCCACGTCACGTCGGTCATGACAGCCCCATCGACAAGAATAGCCGTTATAATCAATATTAATGATTATTGTTTCATGTTAATGCCTTTCGCTGTGGGCTGCTGTATGTCACTCTAGTTCAACACTCATTCAGTTTCTATCACATTTCCAGAGCTGGAAGAGCATGACGCGGAGATGGAGAACGCAGCCAGCGTGACAGACCCCGGCTACAGCTTCTATGTCCCCGGTCATAGCAAGCCCTTCGACCCGCGTGCCGCCGCAGACGCCCAAGAGAGCTTGAAAGCCAAACTCAATTCCATCAGCAAGAAACTGGTTGAGCAGGTGAGCCTCTCAAGAAACATTGAAACCGTCTCATAACTACAGTATAACGTTGCTGAAACTTTTGAGGACGCCAAGCCAATAAGATGACTGGTTCAAACCACAAGGGGGAGCTCTCACCATGTGTGTCTCTGTGCAGTGGCTCGTAAAATGCCTCAGTAAATAGCTTGTATTTTCAAGAATAAGCCAGTGTGCTGCACCGATAAAACATGACCGTTTGGAAATCGGGATTGTTAGTGGCACAGCAGTCTGCAAAGGCGTTAGACGACTACATTTCCCAGGTCACCCAGTTAAGCCTCTCCCTCCCCCTCTTTCTCCTTCCCCCTAGGGACCCTGTCACGTAGAACTGCAGAGAGCTCTGGAGAAGATTGTCAAGTCACAGCAGAAACTGGGAGATAAGCTGACCAGATTCTACCTCCCCAATTGTGACAAACATGGCCTCTACAAAGCCAAGCAGGTAGGCACCTTGTGCAAAACAGCCTTAGTTGGAGTGTGTGTGTGTGTGTTTATACAGCAGGGGTGTGTGTGTGTGTGTGTGCGTACTTGTCGTCTAAGATTCACTCTCGTCATCGTGAAAGAATCTCACCTGGTTGTGTGTGTGTAGCCAAGACTGTGCCAACCACAGCTTCAGGATGACACGTGTGTGTGTGTGTGTGTGTGTGTGTACAGTATGTGTGCGTGTGTGTGTTCAGGCGGAGATTTGTTCAGCTTGCACAAACGTTAACACCTTGGAACATCTCAAGCGTGTTTGAGTGTGATGTAATCGCCTTGGCAAGGCATGACGCCTTGCGTGCGTGCGTGTGTGTGTGTGTGTGACCCCATAGGGTGGGGCCTGCACTCCAAAGTCAGGCCAGTCTTACATATGAACAGGTAATGGCAGGTGGTGTGCACAAAGAGCGAGGTGGTTAATGGCGTTTCCGTTTCTCCTTTCAGTGTGAGTCCTTTTTGGACGGCCAGAGGGGCAGGTGTTGGTGTGTGTCCTCCTGGAACGGGAAGAAGGTCCTCGGATCCAACGATCTGACCGGAGACTCCGAGTGTCCTTAGACACACACACGCACGCACAGCAAACTACTGGTTTTATTTTGATGCCTGTTATTTATTGATTTGTCCATGGTGGTGTTTGATTCAGGTACACTGTCATTGTGGGACCACGGTCCCCCCCCCCCCTCCCGTCGCCCCCCCCCCCCCCCCCCCCCCCACCCACCACCCACCACCAAAGAGAACATCTATTTTTGTTTCTGGAAAGATTTTAATATTAATGCATTTACTTTATAACTCCGACTTATTTATTTTAACTGTATGTATTCATTTGTGTGATTTTTTTAAAATGACAATATTTATATCATTTGCCTTATTGTTATTATTCATATTTGTATGGGTGTATAAAGTGTATATATGTCTTTATCTTGAGTAACTCTATGGGAGTTTGTTTTCTGGTTTTGTTCAAAACAAACCAAACAATAACAAAAGCACTGAGTGACCAAACGTCTTTTAGATGTTTTTTCTAAATGTTTTGTTACTTTTCATATTGTAATTTTCATGTTTTATTTTCCTGATATGGTGTATGTAAGAACTCAGTTATGTCAGTCAAATCAGTTCATGGAAATGGCTCAGTTAGGTGTTTCACAACTCAATTTCCCATGGTCCTGTGGGGTTGCAGATTGCATGCTGGGTAGTGCTGCTGCATTGCCCCTCTGACGGGTATCTACCTTAACCTACCTCCAATGTTTGTGTGTAGACCGTCAGTTGCTTTTGTGTATCTTGTCAATGAATTTTACTTTACTCGTGTCATGGCTTTCTCTAACCATGAACCCATGACCACAAAGAGCAAATTGTTGACATTTGACCATGAAGCCCAACTGCGGTTGAAACATGTTTTATTTGTGATGTATTAGCTCTGTCTTCATGCTGCTGTTGGAGAGAGGCATTGTTTTCCAAAGTGATTAACTGCTTACTCATGTATATGTACACTTTTGTATTTGAGATGCTGTGGAAAGAAGTGATATATTTAATAAATATTTTAATCTCGACTTTGTTCATTTAGACTTTTTTGAGGGCCTCGCGGACGTGTGGGCCGCTAGGTGGAGTCAGTTTCACTTACCAGCACCTATAGCATTACCTTTAGCTGCAAACTCAAACTGTTCCTTGGAGGTATGTGGGAGAAAAAAAATCGAACTATAAATCTCAACTTCATCAATATATTGTGAAATATCAAACCTACCCAAACCCACATACTTTACACACACACGCAAAACCTACACAAGCTTATTGCTGTTCTGTCTTGCCTCCAGCCATGTTTTGTGATCTCTAGATTGTGTGTGTGTGTCGATTTACAGTCTTATCATGAGGATCTAAAGCAGGGAACCAGGCTAACTTTTTTTTTGAGGGGTAACAGAACAGCTTCCCTCACTCTCCTGCCTTTTGACCCGTTCTCTGTTTGCGTTGGTCAGGGGCAGGAATGTCCCACAATCTCCTGTGCCCACTGCCAGCCTGCCTGGCACCACCACATGTATTTCTGTTCTTTACAAATGGACCCGTCACTTCATCCTCTTCACCGCACTCCAAGGCTGAGCGGGCCGACGCACCAGGACTCATGCATGTGAGAAGAGGCCATTTCCTTCAACGGTCAAAAGCAGTCATGTTTTGTTTTTTGTTTTTTATAAAAAAAATGAAAATTAAAAAAATCTCTTTTTTTCACACTTCAAACAAATTGTGAGGCTGGTTGTCGTCACCTCATGTATTTAAATAACTGACACAAAAAGCACGTACAGTAAATTAAAATAGTGTTCGTTTTTTATTTATAAAAGACATTAAATACAAATTATATTTTAACAAAATAATTTCCTTTCTTAAAGGAAAATAATAGCGGTGTGATTTTTCTAGTTGAGTTACATGAAAAGCTTTGTTCAAAGAATCAAAACTCTTTAAATGATGAATTTTAAAATGAAAAAATACAAATGAAGTACAGTTACCGTGAACAGAAAGATTCTTACGTGACCAGCAGAAAAGTGAGGTACAGAAAGGACCCTGGGTTTGCAGACAGAGGTGGGATGGTAAGGTGTGCATGGGGGAAAAGTGACTGACTGACTAGTGTTGACTGGTGTCTTGGGTCCAGATCCATAAAACTACAGGACCAAAGAACTTAGGTTCGACATACCAATTGTACTACATCAAAATAGACCTAGCGTTCCACAGACCGGTAGAACAACAGACAGACCATAACTGTAGACCTCTAGTACTACAGACCATGAAACTAGAGTTCCTCAGACCCTTAGTGCTGATGTTCTACGGACCCGTCGAACGACAGGCCAACAAGCTGAGGATGAAAAGAAACTTGAGTGTCTGGCTGAACGTGAGGATACCCTGGGCTGCGAAGAACACAGAGACTTTACAAATCATATTGCCGAGAACAGAAAAAGGTTAATAAAAAACAAAACATTCATTAGTGATTATATTCCCCAAAATATGCTGGATCAAATCTACTTTGTTGTGCATCGGTGAGTCACTGAATGGTTTGCAAATAACGTGGTTTGGATCAGCTTATATAATTCTTTTTTAGATAAATAGCATTTTTCTTTTTTTTTAATCTTCACTTTTAAGTACTGTACATATGTCTAGTTAGACACATAGCTGGCCAAGAAAAAAAAAATATATAAAAAAGACACACGTACAAAGAGCGGGGGGGGGGGCAATAGCTTAAATATACTTTTATGCTCCTCCCCCTAAATCAAGTCTTCAAACAGACGTGGATATAGCACCAGCGGGTTGGTTTTAAGTTGCTGCTGTTTTTAAAGTGAGTTTACAGCCGACTCTGTGCTACCAAGCTACTGGATTAGCATACCTTGTCGGC
The DNA here is from genome assembly GCF_038355195.1 of Osmerus mordax. Taxonomy (NCBI): domain Eukaryota; kingdom Metazoa; phylum Chordata; class Actinopteri; order Osmeriformes; family Osmeridae; genus Osmerus; species Osmerus mordax. The sequence continues at coordinate 4,969,434 of NC_090076.1, read as the reverse complement.
GCTGTTTCCACTTTTCAAGTCTCTACACAGGATATGGGAGAGCATCAGACAGGAAGTACCGCGAGAGAAGGCCACGCCTTCTCCTTTCAGTCTGTCCGTCTCGTGTGTGAATGCTTATTTGGTGCTGTGTCCACCTCGTGGAGCTATGTTGGCGTAAGGTCATACAAGCATCTCAGAAAACAAAAACCCCCCCAAAAACGAAAAAGGTAACAGAAAAGGTTGAAGTTGCATTGAAAGAAAGTTTGAGGAACTAAATTCACTGTCAGAAGTCCTGGTGTAGCGCAACTTCTTGTTTTTTTGTTGTTGTTGTTTTGTTCTAGTTCATTCTTAATCTTTACAGTGTTGATTGTTGCGTTTAACGTTGTCGTTACGGGAAAGAAAACTTATGCGAATAGGTCCAAATTGGCTGTAGGGTGGGGTCGGGTTAAGGAGGAGGAGGGGGGGGGGGTTGGAGGGGTAACGGGCGCAGTTAAAGTGCTTTGAGTGCTTGTGCTCGGGCTCGAAGCACTGGGGGGGGGGGGGGGGGGTCATCCGGCGCCAGTGGTCGCCTGACGGCGTGGTCACAGCGGGCGCGATTGGCCTAACAGAGCCTACACCAGGCCACACACCCTGACAGGAAGAGGATCGCAGAGGGGAACATGTCAGCTTGACAGCGGCCAATTAGAGCCCTAACTGGCGGAGAGGCGGAACCGAGGCTATTCAGCCAAACGGACCAAGGCTGCAGGGTGTTATGCGTGCACGAGGTACATGACTACTGAAGGGGGAGAGACTACAGGTGGGGTTTAAGGCATCGTGATTGGCTGTATCCATCTCCTCCTCAGGGCCTCTGACTGTGACAGGGCACATTTAGTGGGCCAGGCTGGTGCCATGGAAACAGGGGGGGGGGGGGAAGGCCAAAAGTGTCCATCGCGGTAGCAAGAGAAGCCAGTTTTTCCCATGAGCCTTTGCTGCATGATGGACCCTGAGCAAGAGAGGGCGTCTGCATTATAGAATGACGGATGGTCCAGAGATATACAGAGATCTCTAAACTGAGCTTAGTGATGGACAGCATTTATACACGGTCACAGACACACGCACACACATAAACACACACACAGCGCAAACGCACGGACACTCTCGAGCAAGCGGACAGCACACACACAGACACAAACACACACGCACGCACATTTGTCGAGTTGGGTCACAGTCACAAAAACAAGTCCTCTTGAAGGTGAGTGGAAAACCCCCTCTCTCTAAAAGAATAGTGCAGATGATAAGAATCTCCGTCTCCCTCTTCCGAAGTTCCGTTGAAGTGTCAGAGGTTCCCCAAGCACAGAGCAGATAGCTGTGATGGACAGGAGGCTCGGCCTATAGGCCTCGGCTGTG
>NC_090076.1:4917234-4967869 GCF_038355195.1 Osmerus mordax | reverse complement strand
GGAGAAAAACCGGGTTAGCGATGCGGTGGAAGTTTAGCCACAGGGGCTCCTGTTTAGCCAGGGACGCAGGCTTGGCGCGTCGGACCGGATTCTTTCGCAATCCCCCGGGTGCGTTCCCCCCCGGCGGAGCCGCGCCCCGCCCCGGAAGCCGTCGGCTGGCGGGGGGGCTCCGTTCGGTTCACCTCCACTCAACCCCCCCCCCCCCCCCCCAATCCACTCCACCGTTGAGTACACCGTGACTGCCCCCCCATTGTGCCGCGCGTGTGGTCAGTCCAACTGCGGGAACGAAAAAGAATATTCAATTGTCGACTGCCGAGACAAAGACCGGTGTTGTGCCTTCACCAGCTCCCCCCCCTCCCACCCCCCCACACACTGAGTGTGAATAGGGAGACCCATCGAGAGGCTACAGGTGTGTGTGTGTGCGCTCTCGCCACGCGTCAGCTACTGTGAATGCAGTGCGTTGTTGTGGTGGTGGTGGTGGTGGTGGTGTTGTTGTTGTTGTTGTTGTTGTTTTGAGGGGGGGGGGGGGGGGGCGTCTCTGTCGTCGTGTTTTTCCGCGAGGAGACGACGCACGACGTCGACAAAGCCCAAGAGGCCGGAGCTGGCCTCGATCTGTGATGGGATTAACACAACAGGAGATTTGGGGTTTGACCTTGTTTCCACCACGTCAACACAGATGTGGGTGATGGACGAACGAGTCACGCGGAGAGCACAGCACATGGGACGGCCCGTGTTTATTTATTCTTTCAATAGTGAGAGGGACTAATGCCACGTCCGTGTGGCTTGTGAGAGCGTGTGCGCGTGCCCGTGTGTTTCGATGGTCAACCATAGAGGAATGCCCGTCCCTTATTTTTGCGCTCCAAGAATTGGAAGCGACAAAGCCAGTTCCCAGACCTCCCTCAATCTCTCCCAACCCTCCCTCCCTCAATCTCTTCCATCCCTCCCTCCCTCCCAGCTCCCCTCCCTCCTCCCCTCATCCTTTTGCTCCCACACATGAGCATGACAGGGCTACAAAGCCTGGCGCGGAGTTGTGCTGCTGTGAGCTGGGGGGCCCCCGTTCCGGCCAGCACGCCCCATCGACCAGGGAGAAAGCCCAGGGAAAGACAGGCCTGGGGGGGGGCGTGCAGGGGGGCGCAGGGGGGGGGATGGAATCCACGGCATGAGAGAACATAGCAGAGCGGCGCCACTGGCGCGCGCGTTGCGTCAGAGGGACGGGGGCCGAGCAAGAAGGAGAAGCGATCGTGTGATTTTAGAGGAAGAGGACAGGCGGCAAGGAACACAAAGGACAAGAGGCCCTCTAATCGAGCCCGCTTCCCATTTCAGAGGCACGGCCTCACCCAGCAGCCTCCCACCCCCCGGGCTTTCTATTCCCGCGTCGAAAAGTTCCGCCGGCCTGCTTTCATTGGCATATGCTTTAGGCCTGTGTTGGTTTGTGTGTGTGTGTTTGTGTATGTGGGATGTTATTGAGCATTTGTTGTAATGACCAGCTGCTGATAGTTGCCAGTCAGAGGAATTTGAGTCAGCAGATTGCCCCCCCCCCCCCCCTCCGCAAAAGTGCAGTTTGGCTTCTGTATGGCTGTATGGGGATGGCACAGACACACACTCATGCGCACACACACACTTTCAGACTGCTGACTTGGAGAGAAAAGTGACCTCTGTAGAACTCAGATTTCACCTCCTCAGGCTTTCCGATCCACCCGAGACAACGACAGACACAGCCTCCCCTTGGGCCAGGAACTGCAATACCCAGAGGTCATTGCTGCACCCTCAAGGTGAACGGGCCCCTGGTAGGGCGTACTCATCGTGCTTATCCGTCAGGGCCCAAAAAAGCCTCACGCGCTCTCCTTCCAGAAAGGACAGTTTGCGGAGGAGGTTGAGGAGTTGTTGAAGGTCGGCGAAGGCCTGGCTGGAGATCCACAAGCGTCGAGTTCCTGACATCCACCGACATTAACCCCGGTGAATATGTGGGAATGAACATCCCAAGAGAGGCCTGGATTAGGTAAGACAGAGGAATTGATGTTTGAAAAGGCCGGGGGGGGGGGGGGGGGGGGGGGGGGGGTCGGGGGTGCGTTCTCAGACATGGCGGAGTGAGACTTGGGCGAGGACACTGAATGTGTGCCCCATCCCAGACAGGAAACGTTCACAGAGAACCTCGGCTGGACAGGATATTCCCTCCCCCCCCCCCCCCCCTCCCACGTCAAGGAATAGGTGTAGGAGAAGGAAAAGGCATGTATGTATGTACATACTGCCCATGCCTAGGTCTCCACCCTGTGACAGGATATGGGGTTTTCACAGGATGCATTCCACGCTGCCTATATACATAGGCTACAATTTAGCATAATGCTACTACGGCGAACAATACGATAGCTACAACACGAATGGACCATTGGTCTTGAGGGGCTCAATCCTTGTTCCCCGAGCCATGTAGGCTACGCGATGAGGATCGTGACAGGGATTACACAACACTATCAAGAAGTTACAGGCTTGACCGGTCTTTGCTGTATCAACACAGTCGCAAAAAAAGGGAAGAATCCTGGAAAATGTCCAGAGATTTCAGTTGCGTTGCAATAGCGGTAGCATTTCTTTCTCTTTTTTTTCTTTTTTTACTAGAACATTTTCATTGAGTAAATTGTACTGTAACTCAAAGGTGTAATAAAGTGTCTATTACAACGGCAACTTTGTTCAAACAAAGTGAATTCATGTCAAATTCCCACAGAAATATATATAGTTTGATCGAGTGACAGCTTGCACCATGTGACGATTGACTGCGTTGAATGGAGTTTGTGTTTGTTTGCTTGGAGCAATCCCAGTGTGATACACCCATAGGGGACCAGACTCGCTAATAAGGACCCGCCAATCTAAGGGGTTGTTTGCGATGACCTCATGCTCATGGGGGGGGGGGGGCGGTGTCAGATGGCTTGTGTGTTTGTGAGTTGCAGGCTTGCCGGTTGGTCGGCAGGGAGGCCGGTGGCAACGTTTTTGTTTGAATTCGCGGGGGGGGCTCGGATGCGCTCGGCTTACTAATTGGTTCGGGGCCCCTCGTGTAAAAAAGCCCGTTGGAATTCGGTGGCTCGCGCGCACGCACGTGGGATGAGTCCGGCTCTTCCCCGTGTGGAACACTGGGAAGGCGCGGCGGTCCCAGTGCCGTAACTGTTACGTAACGAGAAGCTAATCTGATTCGAAACGGCTCGCTAGCCTGAGTCTAAAGCTGGGGTCTTCCCCTTCCGCCTGGTCTGTCTGCGAGCGAGAAGGACGAGAGGCCGAGAAGGGCGCAGAGAGCGTTTATCAACACCCGAGAGAAAAGTGTCACCACTTCCCCCGGACGCCAATCCCTTTCGTCCGAAAAGAAAACGCGTTGCTCTCGGCTCCGATTTCTCCAAAAACGCAACCCAAGGCGGTTATCTCTCCCGGAATGGATCGTTACTCAAGACCGTCCCCGTCAAGACCGTCCCCGCATTCCACAGATTCTACCACAGACGCCACGGGTTGTCTCCACTCGCGCGGAGCCCCGGCAACTCTCTCTTGCTCTCTTTCCTGTCCTTTTTTCGTCCAGCCTCCATTATTGATGGGGGACCCAAAGGTCCTCCTTCTCTTCTCACCTTTCACTCTTAAAGGGATGGCCGTTTCCAAACAGGCCCCTGTTGGTTGTGGTCTAGACCTTACTGGGCACCGTTGCTGCGGTTTTTCAGATGGACCTCACCCAGAGGTTGTCTTTCTGCCTGTCCACCCCGCAGCCGTGGCCTTCGCTTGCTCAACGAGGCTGGCTCGTAGACGTCTGGGGAGCCGGGGGGGGGGGTTCGGGTGCCACCGAGGGGTTTAACATGGACAAATCACGCTGGAGCGAAGGATCAGGCTCGCTCTCTCGCTCTCTCAACCCCCCCCCAGGCTAATGTGATTCGCTTACGTAACGGTAGTTCCCTCACCCGCGCTCTCAGGAAAAGGGCGATTCGTTGTGGAGGTTTTGCGTTTTCTTTTTTTTCCTCTCCACTCCAAGGAGTCCACTCCTTTTCCTAAGTACCAACATGAACACAGACTTTTCTTTTTAAGCTGTCTGTTGTGTTAAGCTAATACAGACCTCATGGCTGGTCCGCAGTCAAATTCCCTGTGCCTTCCTTAGTTGGTAGTTCTCAGGTGCACTGTCCAATTCACATTGTTATATATTGTATCATTTTGTTTGGGGGATTTTGTAGTAATACAAAGTTTGCCAACTATGTTACGTGCACGTTAGAATATATTACATTACCGAACTACTCATGCTATATCCTATAGCAAAGGAACACTTGGTAATGTCAAGGCCAGCAAAGTTAGTTCTATCTGGAATGCCTGTGCCTCACCCTTCCTCTGGGTTCGAGGAATCTGTCACTACCTTGGCCTCTAGCTCAGGGTCAGGATGTAACCTAAACCACGACCTGTCACTAAAGCCTGCCTCTCTCTCTCCCTCCCTCTCTCTCGCACACGCACGCACGCACGCTCTCTCTTCTCTACCTCTCTATCCGCCTCGCTCTCTCTCTCCCCTTTCACCTACTTTCCTCTCTTCCCACCCCCAGGTAAGCCCCGCGGCGCGGGCAGCTCCGAGCGCGTGCAGCTGTCGGGCGTGTTTCAACGTGCGCAAGGGGCAAGCTGGCCCTCCCGGTGAGCCGCTGGTCGCGGCGCCAGGTCACCCTGAGGCGGCACCTGCCTGTTCGTGTCCTCCGTCAAGCACGCCCACACGGGCAAGACGCACATCCTGCCCCTCGTCGGGGGGAAAGGTAAGGCCGACCGGGGGAGCGCCCAGGCGGGACGGGGTGGGGGTGGTGGTGGTGGTAGGCCCGCCAAAGGTTAAGATGCCCTCTGGCGTGTGCTGTGCCGGTTCCAAGGTGGAGGAGGTGAGGAGACACAGTCACTGCTTGGCCTTCAGCTCGGCCGGAACCCAGAGTCAGACGTACTACGTAAGCTACAGCTCCTACACCGAGCACCTGCGCTGGCACCGACACGCGGCCAAGGTGGGTGTGTGTGTGTGTGTGTGGGGGGGGGGGGGGGGGGGGCATGTCCTGTCAGTTTTAGCAAAGCTCCCACTGGGAAATCGATGCGCAATTGTCCCGGCACATTTAGAAAGGGCGACGTTTAATCGAGTTGGGCTAAGACGTTGGCGCCGTTTGGCGTCGCGCAAGCGTGTGTGTGTATGTGGTCGGCGTCTAACCCCCTGCCCCCTCCCCCTTCAGATGGCGTCCCAGCGGGTGAGGTGAGCTCCGTGGACCTGTCCTGCTGCAGCCTGGAGGAGCTGCCCCCCAAGCTGTTCTACAGCCACGACCTGACCCACCTCACCTCAAGCACAACTTCCTGTCGCCGCACAGGGGCCTCGCGCACCTCACCAGGTCCGGGGGGCCCTCTCTCCATCCGCCTCGCTGTCCAGTCCGCCCGTCTCGTCTTTTTCCTCATCTCTCTCCTCCTCCGTCTCTCTCTCTGTCTCTCTCCATTTGTCCATCTCAGTCAAGTAGTAAGATGATGCAAATGGTGGCTGTGTGTGTGTGTGGAGGGAGGGAGGTTTTCTTAAGGTTTCATGTCCTTCGACAGCCTCTCTGTTAAGAAACAACCATATGGTCTGTGATGTAGCATTGGATTCAGGGGGAGAGAAGGGAACAGAAGATAAACAAAGGGAAAAAGAAAAAAGCTTGAGAAAGAAGCCGAAAGGGCGAGAACCGCCTCCGGGAGCGACTCAGAGGAGAAGGGTGACAGCTCGACATCATCCAGCCCGACCCCTGACCCCCCGGCTTGGCAGACCAGTCATGTTTCAGCCTCGGGCCAGCGTCTTATCGGCAGAACCGGCGAAACTCCAGCTAGCTCCTGCCTGGGGCGGGGCTGGCGCTCTACGATGCTGCAGAGACCGAAAGAAGCCGATCGTTACCCCCGCTCCGGTGTGCCTTTGCGCCGGAACGTTCTCCCTGCAGACCTCGCCATGCTATCTCGGCGTGCACGTCATTCCCCTGGCTCGTCACAATCTGTCGGGACACACCCCCCCCCCCCCCCCCCCCGTAATCTCGCGCTCTCTCTCTTTTTCCTCCCCTCCCTCACCCCTCTCTCTTTTCCTCCGAGCCCCTCCCCCACCCCCCTCTCTCTCTCTTTCTCACTCTCTCTCCGGCTCTTCTTTCGTTGGCTCTCGTGCCTGTGATGGGAACAGCTCTGTGCTTCCATTGTTCCTCCGTAAACACCAGCTTCCCGGGGGGGGGGTTGGGCGGGATTGGAGAGGGAGGGGTTGGGGGGCTTAGGAATGTTTGGCTTTCCCTCGGAAAAGACGCGGGTCCGGGCACGGCCTATCACGCCGTCCCCTCAGTGACCCGGCTCACTCAGCCCTGGGAAGACCAGGAATCCCCCCCGCACACACACACACACACACGCGTTGCCAAATAGCAAGAGGACAAAAGGCGTGGCCGTATCCACGCAACAATCTCCCGAATGCTGTGCGATCGTTGACAGGTTTCAACAACCTCTGCTGTGTTGCTCTCACAGAAGGGGTGGGGGGGGGCGGGGTGGTTTGTTGGGTAACTTGAGGTTATGCACTCGAAATCAAATCTTCCACACATTTTAGGCTAAGGAGAGATGAGAGCGCCCAACCCCTCCCTAACCCTCCGTGTGTTTGTGCTTCTCCGGCAGGTTCTGCAGGCTGCGCAGCCTCAACCTCTCCAACAACCGCCTGCGGGAGTTCCCCACGGCGCTCTGCGACATCGCCTCGCTGACGGAACTCAACCTGTCCGGCAACCGTCTGTCCTGCCTGCCCTCGGCCCTGGGTTCCATGCACAAGTGAGGGGGGGGAAGGGGGGGAGGGGGGAGGGGGGGGGGGGGGGTCAGAGGTGGAGAAATGAGAAGCGCTCCCGTCCTGAGAGGAACAGGCTGACCGCGGCCCACGGTAGACGTTTCTGAAAGGAGAAATGTGTCAGCCTGCCTCGGTCTGTTTATTTTCACGTATTCGAGCTGTCAGCGCTCCGGGGACTCGACTTTCACCGGCGTTGTGGCCAAACACCCCCTCCTGGTGGCAGCCGGTATAGCACCCGCCGCACTCCGGCCGGGGAGACGGGCGTCGATTAATAAATCAAAGACCGGGGGGGGGGGGGGAGAATGCGAGATTCGACATCGCTGTCATTTACTCTCCTCGCCTGACCGATATTTCAGACCGCCGACATCCGTTCCACCGGACCAGGGAACAGAGTGTTTATGTAGATACTGCAGAATATACGTCATAGGAGGCATAACATGGGGATTACACGCGTGTGGGCCATATGTATTTATGGATTTGGTGTTGTTGTGTAGCCATGTCGTTTACAGAACGAGCTTAATCGGATGTAAACCCACCAACGGGGGAAACAAAGCTGATTTCAGACATGTTGTAATAGGATTTAGAAGATTATGCCCTTTAAAAATATATATATATTGTAGAATTTGATCGTGGTTTTTCGTTAGACCCAGTTTCGTGTTTTAAACGGGATAAAGCATACAAAGAGAGTGCAATAGTAACCCAGTGTGTGTGTGTGTGTGTGTTGTGTCTTCCCCTCCAGCCTCCAGACCCTCCTCCTGGACGGGAACGCCCTGAGCTCCCTGCCTGCGGCGCTGGGCTCCCTGGAGGCCCTCACCTACCTGGGCCTGTCCTTCAACCGCTTGGCCTGCATCCCCCCGGCCCTGGAGAACCTCCGCGGGGTGGAGCGACTCTGCCTGGCCGGGAACCAGCTCTCCGCCCTGGACATGAGCGGCCTTCAGTGGCTGCCCGCCCGGCATATTGACCTCAGGTACGCTGGACGTGACTATGGCGGGGTGGAGGGGACGACTTCTAACCCTCCAGGGGGTCTGGGGGGGGGGCATGCTGACCCGTAAGAACATTTTAAAGTTGAATAAATCCATTTGGCGCACTTTGAGGGCAGGGTTGAGAGCCTGTGAGGAACTCAACGCTCTCGTAAACAATTGTGAGCTCTAGTAAGGAATTGCATCAAACACATCGGTCGTACACATGAACGGCGATGACCGACGGCTCCCGATGCTGGACGCTGGAAGTCCTCTCAGGTGGAGAAGCAGAACGCTGGCGTTTCATTCAGACAATGCCGCTCCTTTGGATATCCTCAACGCGTGCATTCGTCACCTCACCTGTCCCCTGTTACCAACAACCACGTGTGTTGACAACATCTGCATTTGTGTGTCGCGTGTCCCCGGCAGGCTGAACCCCCTCCTGGGCGCGGTGGCGGGCGAGGCCGGCCTCCTGAGTCACGTGGCCCAGCTGGACGTGAGGGACGCCGGGCTCCGGGCGCTGGACGTGCGCGCCCTCTCCAGGCTGGAGCTGCTGCGCTGCGACAGGAACGCCCTCGCGCGCCTCAGAGTGGTCGGCCACGCGCTCAAGAGTCTGCACGCGGCGGATAACGGTGGGCTCGCGCGCACACGCGCACACGCGCACACACGCACACACACTGAACATTTTGAAGGGAGGGGGGAAAAGGCTGGCGTACGCACACGCACACTTTAAAAAAGCGGAAAAGGAAACTCTAGAAGTAGAGTTATGCGCTTCTGATGATGTTGTTGTTGTTGTTGTTGTTGCACTGTGTCCTGTAAACACAGGCTGAACAGTGCCTGTGCTGCAATACTGTTACACCTGTTCGCTTCTAGCCCCGGATTATCTGACAGACTTTGCGTGCACCGCCAAACTAAAAGCTCGGTGCTCGGCATCTGTTAAAAATCCACAAACGTCACGATCGATTTGAGTAATCGTACCCGTCCCGTTTCAGAGCTGACAGAGCTGGAGGTGGACCCTATCCCAGAATGCCTCACCCTCCTGGACGCGTCCGGGTGAGAATCTCCTCCCTCCGTCAAACCCGTGCCGACCCGCCCCCCCCCCCCCGACCTCCCGGTTTGACCGTGAGCCGTCTTGCGTTGCAGGAACAAGCTGGAGTCCGTCCCTGCCTGGGTGTGCGACAGCGGCAAGCTGGAGGTGCTGGACGTCAGTCACAACTCCATCTCTGAGCTGCCTGTACGGTAAGCAACACACGCACGCACACGCACGACGTCCCTCTCGTGATGCGAGCGCCGGAGGAGGACCAAAATGCAGGGAAGAGGCACGCAGGCAGGATTCCAAACCCCGCCCCCAAATCTGCCACTTCACACCCTGCCAGTCCTAGTCCCCCCTCATGTTCTCCTGACTTGGTGTCCGTGTCCTCCTCCCCCCCCCCCCCCCCCCCCCCCCAGGTTGCTGAGCGGAGGCAGCCTGAGGAAGCTGCTGCTGGGCTGGAACCGCCTCCGCCGCCTCCCCGAGCGCGTGGAGCGCTCTCACCTGGAGGTGCTGGACGTCCAGCACAACCAGCTCACGGAGCTGCCCCACAACCTCTTCATCAAAGCCCAGAGGTGAAGACGCGTCCAGCCACGGCCTCGTTGGCCGGAATGTCGACGTTTCGGGAGGAACTTGGTCTCAAATGTCCTTGTGTCTTTTCGGCAGCTTGCGCTATCTCAACGCTTCGGCCAATAAGCTGGAGAGCATCCCCCCGGCCAGCCAATCGGAGGAGAGCTTCAGCAGCCTGCAGGAGCTGTATCTGACCAACAACGGCCTGACGGACAAGAGCGTGCCGCTGCTGACCGGACACGCCCACCTCCGCGTGCTTCACCTGGCGTACAACCAGCTGCTGGTCTTCCCGGCCAGGTAAACATCTCTCCCTGTGTCTCTCTCTCTCTCTCTCTCTCTCTCTCTCTCTCTCTCTCTCTCTCTCCCTTGCTGTCTCTTTCTCTCTGTCTCTCCCTCACTCTCTCTCTGTCTTGCTATATGTCTCTCTCTCTCTCTCTGTCACTCCTTTTCTCTCTGTCTTGGTCTCTCTCTCTCTGTCCGTGTCTCTCTCTCTCTCTATGTCTTCCTCACTCACATTCTCACACGCGCGCACGCACACACACACGCGCCTCAGTCCCGTCCCCTGACGACCCCGTTTCCCCCCCCCCCTCTCCCCCCCCCCCCGTGTCGTTGGCTGTGCAGCAAGATGGCCCGCCTGGAGCAGCTGGAGGAGCTGGACCTGAGCGGCAACCGCCTGCGCTCGGTGCCCACCACCATCCTGAGCTGCCCCCGCATGCACACGCTGGCCGCCCACTCCAACTGCATCAGCACCTTCCCCGAGGCCCTGCAGCTGGCCCACATCAAGGTCTGCCTCAGCCACACACGGCTCATTAGTAAGGGCTCGCTGCGGCCGCTACTGTCAGGGCGGCCGGGGTCGGTTGATAGGAGGAAGGGGGTCAAGGTCCTGTGCGTACGCCAACAGTTAAGCCTTGTGCTTGCTCTCTCTCTCTCTCTCTCTCTCTCTCTCTTTCCATCCCTCTCTCCAGGTCAGAAGATCCCCTCTAATCTCATAACAGATATCCTCTAATCCCCGCCTCTGTTCTTAGATGAGTCACCCCAGTCTAGCCTCAGTCTGCCAGGCATGGACTCTACTGTCTTTCTGTGCTGACCTCTCCTTCTCTCTCTCTCTCTCTCTCTCTCTGCCTCTCTCTCTCTGCCTCTCTCTCTCTGCCCCCCCCCCCCTCTCTCTCTCTCTCTCTCTGCCTCTCTCTCTCTGCCCCCCTCTCTGCCTCACTCTCTCTCTCTCTCTCTCTCTCTCTCTCTCTCCAGTGTGTGGACCTGAGCTGTAATGAGCTGACGGAGGTGTCTCTTCCCGAGACTCTGCCTCCCAAGCTGCAGGAGCTGGACCTGACGGGCAACCCTCGCCTGAGCCTGGACCACAAGAGCCTGGAGCTGCTCAAGTACGGACGCCCACACGCACATACACTGTGCGAAACGCTCCCATACACACTGACATTGCATCCTCCCTCCATGTCGACTCTCTCCATCCGTCCCCCTCTTACCCACTCCCCCCCCCTTGTCCCCCTGCAGTAATATCCGCTGTTTCCGCGTGGACCCCTCTCCATCCTCCCAGGGGGCCAGCGAGGGGCCCGGGGCCCCCGCCGTCTGGAGCCACGGCTACACCGAGGCCTCGGGGGTCAAAAACAGGTACGCCCCCCCCCGCCTCTCCCCGGCTCGCTCTCTCAGCCCCTCGTTCTCCCTGCATGCGTGGTGCTGGTTTAGCTGACTGTGTGCGTGTGTGTGTGTCCCAGGCTGTGCGTGGCGGCCCTGACGCTGGACGGGTTCCGCGGCGGGCGCGAGGCTCTGTACGGGGTGTTCGACGGCGACCGGAACGGCGAGGTGCCCGGCCTGCTGCAGTGCACCATGGGAGACGTGCTGGCCGAGGAGCAGCACAGGAGCGGGGGGGGGGAGGACTACCTGACCAACACCTTCCTCACCATGCACAGGTACACACACACACACTCACTCACTTACACAGCCTACTTCCTCTCACACACGCACTCACTTCCTCTCACACACACTCTCACACACTCTCACACACACACACACACGCACTCACTCTCTTACACAACCTACTTACTCACACACTCACACACACACTCACTTACTCTCACACACACTCTCACACGCGCACACACACACTCACTCAATTTCTTATACAACCTACTTACTCTCTCACACACACACACACTCACTCACTTACACAACCTACTTACTCACAGACACACACACTCACTCACTTACACAACCTACTTACTCACACACACTCACTCACTTACACAGCCTACTTCCTCTCACACACGCACTCACTTACCTTCACACACACACACACTCACTTACACAACCTACTTACTCACACACACACACTCACTCACTTACACCACTTACTTACTCACACACACACTCACTCTCTTACACAACCTACTTACTCACACACACACTCACACACGCTCTCACACACGCGCACGCCCATCAGTAACGTTGCCGTGCCGTCCTCACCCCAGGAAACTGGGCACGGCAGGTCAGAGGCTGGGCGGCTCGGCGGCCCTCTGCCACATCCGCCACGACCCGGTGACCCCGCCCGGCCCCGCCCCCGCCCACGCCGGCTGCTTCACCCTGGCCGCGGCCAACGTGGGCAAGTGCCAGGCGGTGCTGTGCCGGGACGGCAGGGCACTCCCGCTCTCCAGCGCGCACACCGTCCGGCAGGAGGGCGAGTACCGGAGGATACGCCAGCACAACGCCATCGTCACAGAGGTGGGGGGGGCTCATCCTGCTGAGCTGGAAGACGTACTTAGGAAGTGTGTGTGTGTGTGGTAATAGTTGTGTCCATCTAAAGGGTTTTAAGAAGTACTTAAGAGGTGTGTGCTGTAGGGCTGGGCAATATATGGAATATTACATTACATTTAGTCATTTAGCAGACGCTCTTATCCAGAGCGACTTACAGTAAGTACAGGGACATTCCCCCCGAGGCAAGTAGGGTGAAGTGCCTTGCCCAAGGACACAACGTCAGTTTTGCATGGCCGGGAATCGAACCAACAACCTTCTGATTAATAGCCCGACTCCCTAACCCCTCAGCCATCTGACCCCCTGAATATCAGCGATAATATAGCCCAAAAAATTACGACGATGTAAAATTTGAAAATATTGTGAAAATTGATGTAAAATTAAAATAAAATATATATAATTTTTTTTACAAAGAGCATGTGCACAAACTAAAAATTGCACGTGCTATTTTTGTCTATTTTTGTCCTGTCACATAAGGACCTCTGCATAAATTGTTCCATGTGAGGTCCATTTTGTCAAGTTGCAAGTACCATGTTATGGCAACTGCTTACATTTATTTGCACTACACATTTTGTACTTTGTAACAATAGCTGTTCTATCTCAATTGTTTTTGGGGGCAAAAGAAAATCATCTTGTATGTGTGTGCGCTGGTAGATTTGTATCCATCCAAGTTATTTTATAATGTGTTTGTGTTCATAACAAACCATCGTTGTGTTTACCAAATTTTACCCAATACAAAAACAAATAAAACTAATTTTCTTGTAACCTTGGCAATGTGGGGGATGTGAGACAGCCCAACGGTTAAAAGAAAATGCTTCACTTTGTTTTTGTATGCGGTAAAGTTGTCGCAATACGACGGCGGGTCACAATGACTGATGGGTCAGAATGACCCGAAGATAACACAAGGGTTGATAGCCGTTCCTCCTCTTTTTTCCAGGACAACAAGGTCAACGGCGTGACCGACTCCACCCGCATCATGGGCTACTCCTTCCTGTGCCCTGCCGTGACCCCGCGGCCCCACATCTCCACGGTAACCCTCACCCCCCAGGACGAGTTCTTCCTGCTGGGCAGCCGGGGCCTGTGGGACGCGCTGTCCCCCGGCGAGGCGGTGGAGGCCGTGCGGAACGTCCCGGACGCCCTGGCGGCCGCCAAGAAGCTGGTGACGCTGGCGCAGAGCTACGGCTGCGCCGACAGCCTGGGCGCCGTGGTGGTCCAGCTGAGCATCACCCAAGACTGCTGCTCCTACTGCGAGCCCCCGCCGCCGCCCCCCAGCCCGGGCCCGGCCCCGCACGGCCCCCACGCCTCGCACCCCCCCTACCCGCCCTCCGACGGCCTCCTGCCCCCCGCCGCCCCGCCCTCCTCCTCCGGGCTAGGCAGCGAGCTAAGCAGCGAGGTGAGCGCGTCGGAGATGAGCAGCGAGGTGGGCTCCACCGCCTCCTCGGACGAGCCGGCGGCCCACGCCCCGCCCCCGCGGGGCGGGGCGCCACCGTTGCCGGGGGGCGGAGGTGGAGGGGCGCCGTTCCAGAGGCAGTTCTCGGGGGCGCTGTCCGACAACGGGCTGGACAGCGAGGACGAGGAGCCCATCGCCGGCGTGTTCTCCAACGGCAGCCGCGTGGAGGTGGAGGCCGACGTGCACTGCCGGCGCGCCCGCGACCAGCCCCCCCCAACCCCCGCCCCGGCCTCCCCGCCCCGGGCCCCCTCCGCCGCTCCCCCGGGGAGCCCCTCCCCCGCCCACCTCCCTCCCGGCCGTCGCCCCCCTGCTAGCCCGGCCCCGCCTCCACCCAGGCACGACCCCGCGCCCTCCGAGGCCGGGCACGCAGGAAGCCGGGGGGGCGGCGCCGGCGAGCCCGACCCGTGTCCGCCCGGCGGAGAGGCGTGGCCAGGGGCGGCCAAGACCTCCACCCTGGGCCGGAAGGGGCGGGGCAACGGCTCGGTGGCGTGCGAGGGGCGGAGCCAGGACCGGATCGAGGAGGCGGCCGACGCCCCCGTCAGGAAGCAGGGCGGCTACTTCAACGCCCCGGCGCAGCCCGACCCGGACGACCAGCTCATCATCCCCCCGGAGCTGGAGGACGAGGTCCGGCAGATCATGAAACAGCAGCAGGAACAGCAGGAGCACACCCCCCCGCCACAGCAGCCCGCAGACTGCTACATCACGCCACTATGACTCGGCAGGGACAGAACACGCACAGCTCCCTACACAAACCCACGCCTTCAGAGTATTCCGAACAAGTGTTACCTGTCACGGACCGGCAGGACTGTTTTAATTCGCTTTTGATTTTATACTTTTACTGTTACGGCCCGTTTTACTGTTTCTTCTTTTTTTTTTTTTTATAACACTTGTTTCACGCATTACTGCTTCGCACAAATTTAATATAAATAGATTTTGACTATATCCTTATATGTGACGAACGAAGCACTTAACGTTTCGTTCTCCTTTCGGTTCGGAATGGAGCCGTACGACGGGTGAAGCGGGCGCGTTTCCGCCCAAGGGAACCGCTCCCGGCAACGCGGCGGAGACACCCTCCCCCCCAGGTCGCCGTGGCGTTCGTCGCCCCCCCCCCCCCCGGGAGCCGTAGGAGCGGAGCGACGAGCGTTTTCGACTAACTCCTAGGAGTTGCACACGCCCATAAGTGACCTAGTCACTGAAAGTGTACTAATCTTCTCTGAGAGAAAAGACAATTGTTTCACAAGGCTGTTTATCCAGAGGTGTTTGTCTGAGGGAGGTTGGGGGGGGGGGGGAAGGGGGGGTGCTAGTGAGCACCCGGGAGGGGAGAGAGCACTGGAAAGAGATATTTACTGTCTGTAAACGAGCCCCACCAGCTCAACGAATGTTCCGGCACAAAGTGATTTACTTCTACTTCTTGACAATTGCAAGTCATGACAAATGCTACTTTTGCAATAATAAACCAGTTTTCCAATAACCCTAAGGATTGTGCTGGTCTTCACTGTGCGTGGTGTGTTCAGTTGTGGCTGAATGTAGATATGCAGTGTTGTTTACACAGCACTCCAACCAGTGACATGAGACAAACATGTCAAACGGAACACGCGCCAGCCGTGTCCTGTTGCTATGAAGCGACACCATTATTGCGACCCCCGTCGTTGTTGTTCACTCCAGAAGGTTCTTTGAACCCAATGACATCACAGAGATTCACCAAGCCATGACCCGTCAATGGAGGGCCATTGTGTAAGCCGTCGTGACATCGGCAAAGAGGAGATGCAGTGATGTCATAGCTGGCTGTTTGCCCGAGTGATGCCTAGACAGGACAGCTGAACCGAGTACGGTGCAGGGGGTTGTGGGTGCTACTGCCGTATATCTGCTGCCCTCAGCAGGTCATCTGGTGTAACGGCACCCCCGTAAAAACATGTCGCAAACTGTCAATCATTTACAAAGATGCAATTGTTCAAAGGGTTTTATTGACATCACGCCACATCGAAACACACACACACAGGCAACGTCTTCCCGCGCTGAACAGTCACGTTGTTACAGTATAAAAATGTTTAAAAGCAAGCGTTAAAAGAGAGCTTTGTGCGAGGGGGGGGGACTGGATCTGCTGAAACACTGGTCCATTGACACGGGAGGATCAAAACCGAGACGCTTCGGTTAGACATCTCATGAAATCCTCTGCCCACGGGGGCGACGGCTCGCAGACAAACGCTACGTTTGAGGATCCCTCCACGCGGCGGCGTCACACGGCCGTCGCCTCCGTCCGCAACGGCGCCCTCTGGGGGAAGGCCGGGGCGGCGCGCCTCTCCGCCTCGTGGCGCCGCCCGTCGCGGTGATAGGCCCACACGGCCCGCACCACGCTGAAGCTGAGCACGGCGCCCACGCCGTACAGGATGGCCGTGATGAGGCCGAACAGCGCCACGGCGGCGTCGGCCCCGCCCACGTCGCAGTTCATCCACGTGTAGCCGCGGCCCGCGTACAGGCGCTCACGCCGCTGGCACACGTCCGTGGCGTTGACCGTGATGACAAAGTGCAGGTACAGCCCCACCGCCACCACGTACGCCACCGCCCCCAGCGCCTGGAACGCCAGCCCTCCAATCAGAAGCTTCCGGCTCAGCTCGTACGCCGGCTTGTTGCCCGAAACCACGAAGAGAAGGGAGGTGACTCCGAATACTAGGCTGAAGGCAACTCCGCCATAGATGCCCGGCGCTCTCATCTGGCTGAACTGCATGTCCAGGTCTCTGACCTTCTGGAGCTCGGTGCCCTCGAACGGGCTGTAGGCCGAGTTGATGTTGAAGGTCGTCATCCCTCCCATGGCGGACATCCCTGACATGACCATCTGGGCCGCCACGACACACACCAGGACCAGGGCGTTGGTGAGGATGGTGACGATTAGCACGATGCCTGTTGGGGATTCCCACACACACACACACACACAAACAATAGACACAGTGAGACCTCTCACAAAGGCTATAACATTCCTATCTTCTAAAGTTCCTATGAACACACCCACAACAACAACTATCTAATACCAGATTAAGTGTTGAGAGATTTTGGGGAGGTAAATTGGCTATTATTAGCCTGGCATATGATACCCTAATCAAACGAGGGAATTCATAGAAGCTAAACTCATAATGGCATATGAGAATCAGACAATCACTTCTACAGAGAACCAGTTAGACCAGTGTATGGGTGGGTGGGGGGGGGGGGGGGGGGAGTTTCACTGGGCGTAGCTGATGGGAAGAGAGGAAATAGCAGCATAGCCGACAAATGATGGCATGTTAAACATTCCTTTCCTGCATATTGCTTACGTTTACACGATGAATGTACACAATTTCTAGACACTACGGGTCCCCCCTGTACCTGTCTGTCTGTCTAGCTCTCACCTCTTCGGGAACAGATATGGTTGCATTTTGAATCCTCGTGTTCTTGCGGAGCACGGTGTTGACGATGATGTTTGGAAGGGGGTGTGGAGGTTTGTGATGAAGATCTGAGGAAGACGGAAAGTGAAAGAGTGAGCATTGGTGAGATACGGCGTTGAGGACTCGTGTATTGATGACAAACCATCACACCTGCCGCTTGACGGTGGTCGGTCATTGCGCGGTTCCCTCCTCGGTCTGTCTTCGCGATGCTCACGGTGACCCCCGCCGTTTCTCTCCCTCTCCCTTTCCCTTTGGCCTCGGTTGGTTCGTGGAGACTGGCTCATACCTGGCACGGAAGAAAAAAAACTACAACTGTCATAAATGCAAGATGTGAACTTTGAGCAATAGCCGTTAAGTGACTAACTAAAATCTCATCGAATATGACAATGTGAGTCACTCTTCTCGACGTTAAGCATAAGTAAATTGTCAAAGAAAAGTTTTAAATGTACTACATTAGTCAAGTCTACTGTCAGAACGCAGTTATTTTCGTCCACAATTTCTATTTAGTGGACAAATAAACACGACGTCTGCGCCCACGTATCAAAACATCCCATAAGTAGATCAAACTTACCTTAAGTAAGCTTGATAGCTTAAGTGTAGAGACTGGGCTATACTGAAACTTGAACCATTTTAGGAGGTTTGTGATTACAATTCGTGAAAGTATGTTACCTTTTCCAGGTAGCTTCGGCTCCGCCCACAGAAAAGAACGAAAATACAGGTATTCTAGTCTTCTGGCAGGTGAAGAGAAAGTCTAAATGAATCTGGTACTTTTCCAATATTTTCTTTATCCGAAAACACAAACTTTCCTCATGATGATCTTTGAAGGAGCCTTGTCTTTCGCGACAATGTCCAACTGAACTTTGCTCGGGAAGACAGCAGAGGATCTGCTTTGAGTGGGAAGTTGTCTAGAATAAAATTGACGACTTTGTTTTTCTGCATACCTAGTTTCACCACAAGGTGGCAGTACAAAACAGGGAACATTGTTGGTGGAGGCACAGTCTTCCGGTCAGCGACAATGAAGTTAGAATAAAGCAAAAGAAGAAGACGGAGGCATCTGCTCTAATCGATGAAGTATAGTACGTAGGGCAATCATGTCATCTTTTTTTCATTGAATTTGTGTATTGACGACATACAGTGCAATATTACACCGGCCGGCTCTACTGAGCACAGAATATCTAGCTGATCACCATGCTGTGCCCGGCTGTGGCTGTCAGACGGCTAAAAGCGTTACGATGCCTGCCGTGGTTGTGTCAGAGTGGGCAACGAAATGTCACTTATGTTCAAGGCCAGAGCCCCGAACCTCGCATTCGGGAGTACTTCTATTACATTGACCATCAAGGACAGGTGAAAGTATATTGAAATAAGTTATGCAACAGTAATCTTAGCATAGCTAACTGTGTCTAAACAGCGTGTCCTTATTTACAGCTGTTCCTTGATGACACTAAGATAAAGAACTTCGTCACTTGCTTCAAAGGTAAAGCCCGCCAAAACACTATACACACACACGCACACACACACAGATAGATGTACACACATACTAGTGTAGATAGACACAGACAGTGTGTACATAGCACTGTACACACTGTGCATTAGTCTTACATGATAGTCAAAATTGCAACTTTTTCTTTAATAAAATGAATAGAATATAACTCCACTCAACAGGTATAGCATTTCAATCCCATTGACATCAACAGTTTAGATGTCTTGTCAAGCCTTTTTACTATCACAAGCAGAAAGTAATGACTGCAGTACAGCGTATCTATGAATATTCTGCTATGGACCAGACTTTGCACTTATTATTCA
The DNA here is from genome assembly GCF_038355195.1 of Osmerus mordax. Classification (NCBI taxonomy): domain Eukaryota; kingdom Metazoa; phylum Chordata; class Actinopteri; order Osmeriformes; family Osmeridae; genus Osmerus; species Osmerus mordax. The sequence continues at coordinate 4,949,088 of NC_090076.1, read as the reverse complement.
GGAACAGTCTAGTATACTTAGCTGACTAATGTACTAAGGCATCAAGGATTTGAGGTTGCAAACAAAACCATCATGCGTCTCCTACTGAAGATTGCAGTGAAGGGGCAAAAGTCAATCCAGATCTGGATTCTCCGGACTCATTTTCCTATCAAACTATGGGCAAATCAGCCAAGAGAATCAATTGCAAATGATCCATCTGTCGTAAATTTTGGTCGAGGTAGTGTAATCGGGGCTTTAGGCTGGTTTTCTTCTGTAGACCCTTGGGTCAAACTCCATGTCCTGCAATTTCAAGACAACACCCAGGTTACAGATTAGCCTACATCAGATTTCGCCAGCGTTAGACATTTTGTTCCGTGCAGAAACTTGAGCCCACCGATAGGGTCGACGAGTGAAGCGTTGAAAGCAGCATCCGTGTCTTTGTTTACAGATAAGAAGTTCCTCGTCTTCTTCTTCAGTCGCCTGCGGCGGAACGAGATGGGCCGGTACCAGGAGCACTTCCCTTTCCTGTCCCTGTGTGGGCGAGAGAGGAACTTCCTGCGCTGTGACGACAGACCTCTGGTCTTCACCCACCTGCTGCAGGGCCCGACAGGGGTCGAGGGGCCCCCCGAGTTGCTGTCGTTCTGTGGGGGAGAGGACAAACTGTCTGCCCCATTTCAGCCAGCGTCGATCTACATGCATCCAGGGAGTGGGCGGGTCTATCACCCATGCACGGAGCGCCTAGGAGGCGTCGGCCTCATACGGTCAGCCCTCGCCATAGAGCTCAGCCCCTCCTTCATTTACCCACCAGGACAGTGCCAATCAGGGCAGCCGACGCACTTCCTATGGGCAGGACAACAGCACGTGCTGACCAATGAGTTGGCTGGATGCTTCTCCCATGAGGAGGGAGATGGGTCTGGGGATTGAGAAGTGGGCTGATGCGCTGCAGCACTTAGGTTCAATTCTCAGTGTTTATTAGCCCAGTGTTACAAGCTTTCACTGTGTTGAGATGTACACAAAAGTACTGGCTTCGATCTTTGTTCATTCAGGCCAGCTGAAATTAATATGGACAGTTCTGTTTGCAGCTTGCCATCATATGGTCTAGTTTTTGAAATGCAAATGATTATTCTAATGATCGTTTCGTTGAATAAAGATGTTATATTGAGAATGGTTTGTAAAATAGTGGACACGTTTTGATGTTCCTAATGGGCAGATATAATGGGCAGCAGACAAAACTGTATGCAGTGGTAGAGTTTTCCGAAACTATTATAATCTATTCAGTACATGTTGTACAGTTTCCATCAAACCCATTAGACAAGAATATTTTGAAGTAGTCTGATCATTTACAGTTAAATGTCTCGGTTTTATTGGTCGACTGCTCTGAAATTGCAACACATTTCTTTCGCTCAATTGCTTGATGCTGTTTAGTTATAGTGTGTTCTTGTTTTGGTCAGTCTTGCATTGCCTTTCTGTTTACGAAATCAAGGGAGTCGGGTGGCTGAGCGGTGAGGGAATCGGGCTAGTAATCCGAAGGTTGCCAGTTCGATTCCCGGTCATGCCAAGGCACTTCACCCTACTTGCCTCGGGGGAATGTCCCTGTACTTTCTGTAAGTCGCTCTAGATAAGAGCGTCTGCTAAATGACTAAATGTAAATGTAAGACAAATACAAGTTAATTACAATTACAAGTAAAAACTTGAGGTTGAGGAAAAAACTTTTCATTGTTAAGTTGGCGATACAATATCCCCGTAGCCATTTTTTCCATATACTTGGTAAGATTTATAAGAAACAACAATATAAGATTTTGTTTTAGTAGGCGTAGATGTGAGGGGACGATAAAGCACTTGAAAAAGGCTTTTTTCTACTCATTTTGCCTGACGAGAACTGAGTGTACTGTTGGGGATAAAACTTCATGTCCCAGGGATCTCGGCTCCACACCTTTTATGAACAAGGAGAAGATGGCAGCGCCTTCGAGCCATGCATGTTCCGCTTTAGAGCGGTCTATACGCCAGCGTGTACCTCCACTGCTCACAGACCTTTATCAGTTTACCATGGCATATGCCTACTGGCGGGCTGGCAGACACAATGAGCCCGCCGTCTTTGAGTTATTCTTCCGGGACAACCCGTTTAGCGGTGGCTTCTCGCTCTTCTCCGGTCTCCACGACTGCCTCCTGTTCCTCCGAAGTTTTCGGTTCACAGAAGAAGGTGAGTTTTGTATATGTATTCTTGTTCCTGGTTTATGTTTGTCAAATAATTCTGCATTTGAGATCCTAAGGTATTTTCCTGAAGTCGGGTTTTAAAGTTTTATATTTTTTACTTGCTCAGTAGCCTACTGAATGAGATTCTTATTTTCACGGTGATTGCGCAATTGGCCACCTTCAGCGCGACCCCGAGTTTCTATGAATAACAGCGAGCTGTCGTGGATTATGTCACTGCGGTCTGTAACCTACCCGGTGAACTTTGCAACTGCTCCAATGAACTTCAACCGACACCGGTGGCAATTTTTCCGCGGGCCCAATAGCTTGCAGTTAACTTACACGATTATAATACAGTACAGCAGTAAACTCGAGTATTTCAAGATGAACTAAAAACTATTAGGGAACCGGTTACATATCACATACAAAGCAGACATGGACTCTGGATACTCTACAGTGTTTCCCCTACCATTTTATTAGGGGGGCGCCCCGCCCCCCCAACGGCCCCCCCGCCCCCCTTGTAAGGTTCATTTGGTAAAATAAATAAATATATATTTTTAAATATATATATAGCGCCAGATCACAAAATAAGTCATTTAAGGTTAACTTTCCTATAAAACAGGTGTATAGCTTGCTCTTTTATTAAACAAACTAAATGGCCTTATGTTATTTATCTTATTTACACGAGGCATGTCATTTCTGTCTCTACATGGTCGCCCCCCCTTCCCCCCCCCCCCCAGCTGTAAACGTAGGGGAAACACTGACTCAGTTTGGGTCACACTCACGTGGGTTTATGAGATTATCTGAATTAGACGTGTTTGAATGGTCACTGCAGTTTGACCCCAAAGAAATTGCTGTTTGAAAGGATACCTTGTTCATAGAATGTGAGCTTGCCTAGCGTTGTGACAGAATTTCTCAGCAGCACACAACGTCGAATGACAGCACCACACAAATCCTTGTACTCTCTAACGCTGGTTTTGTACCCATGGCGTGTACTTCCGTCCCACAGATGTGGCGTACCTGCAGTCGGTTCTACCCCCTGCCACGGACCCGGCCTTCTTCCACTTCCTGCGAGGGTTGGACTGCTCTGAGGTCACACTCCGCTCCGTCCCCGAGGGAACTGTGGTCTTTGCCAGAGTGAGTGACCGTGAGGGGGGCCATAGGTGGCTGAGCGGTGAGGGAATCGGGCTAGTAATCCGAAGGTTGCCAGTTCGATCCCCGGTCATGCAAACTGACGTTGTGTCCTTGGGCAAGGCACTTCACCCTACTTGCCTCGGGGGAATGTCCCTGTACTTACTATAAGTCGCTCTGGATAAGAGCGTCTGCTAGATGACTAAATGTAAATAGGTCACAGAGGGGTGTCTGTGTGTGTGTCAGGGCTTTTAACCTGAACTGGCATCTCTCTCTCCCCACAGGTGCCACTGATGGAGATATCTGGGCCTCTAGCCGTGGTTCAGCTCCTGGAGACCAGCCTTCTGTGTCTAGTCAACTTTGCCAGGTAGAAGGGATACTGTATTGTCTTTCTCACTCACACACGCACGCACACACATGCACACACGTCCAGAGCCCCTGAATCTCTGTCTGGCCCCCAGCCTGGTGTGCAGTAACGCGGCTCGTTTTCGTCTAGCGGCGGGCCCCAAGAAGAAGCTGCTGGAGATGGGTCTGAGGAGGGCCCAGGGCCCCGACGGAGGCCTCACTGCCTCGCGCTACGCTCACATCGGAGGTGAGGAACCTCCATCACCACAGACAGACACACATACAAACACACACGCATATACAGACACACACACACACACATATATTCAAACTGGTGTCCGACTGTGTCTCCCTAGGTTTTGATATGACTAGTAATGTCCAGGCTGGCTTCCTGTTTGGTGTCCCCATGGCAGGCACCATGGCACACTCCTATGTCACTTCCTTTTCCTCCCTGGAAGAGGTGTGGCCTCAGGTGAGGCCCCCTCCACAATCTCACTTCTGACCTTTTTTTTTGTTGCTTTTCCACATGCGATTCTGATTGGCGAGGATTGATGAGCTGTGATTTCCCCTGTCCAATCAGACGCTGGTGGCGGCTAACGGAGACCTAGACCCCATCGACCTCATCTCGCTGACCAAGGGTTGGCTGGGGCGCCTCTGTGAGCTGCTGGGGGCGGAGCCTGGGAAGATCAGGGAGGGGGAACTGGCGGCCTTCGTGTCGTACGCCATCGCCTACCCCCACAACTTCCTGCCTGTGATTGACAGCTACAGCGTAAGCTGGTAAATCCAGCCACATCCTGCCCCGTGTTAGCTTAGCTTAGCTTAGCGCCCCCCCCCCACCTCTGCTGTTGTTTTCCCATGGGGGGCCCCCCTCTCGGTGGAATGCTAACGCTAATCGTTCTCTGCCCGCAGCAGTGGCCTGTTGAACTTCTGTTCCGTGGCCCTGTCTCTGTGCGAGCTGGGCTACCAGCCACTGGGCACCAGGCTTGACAGCGGCGACCTCTGCAGGCAGTCGGTGGAAGTGCGCCGCATCTTCCGGCTCTGCGCCGAGCAGTGAGTTAAAGGGGGCGGGCGTTTTCGGGGGGGGTTTGGTCCGTCGCCACCGAAACGCACCGTCTCAGCCTGGCTCTTCTCTCCCCAGTTTCTCCCTCCCCGCCTTCCATTCCCTCATCATCGTCGGCACCAACAACATCTCGGAGCTCAGCATGACGGAGCTGAATAAGAAGGTGAGGTGGGGGGGCTCGACGGATGGCCGCGGCCGGGAGGGCGAGACTCGAGAGCTGCTGCTTTGCCTCTCGCTGACCGCCCTCCTGGATCTGGGTCTTTCTTTCTGCCTTTCGTTTCCCTGGGTTTCAGGAGAATGAGATTGACGTGGTCGGTGTTGGAACACATCTGGTCACCTGCACGCGACAGCCGTCACTGGGATGTGTGTACAAGGTAGTGGACACGGATCAAACACACACACACACACACAATCCCAATACTACCTGCCCCTACTATTCTCTCTCGAGTTTGGTTCTTGATTTGTGTCTCACATGCTCTGTCTCTGTGTTTCTCTCTCCGTGTCTGCCTGTCTCTCTCTCTGTGTCTGCCTGTCTCTCTGTCTCTGTGTCTGCCTGTCTCTCCGTGTCTGCCTGTCTCTCTCTCTCTGTGTCTGCCTGTCTCTCTGTCTCTGTGTCTGCCTGTCTCTGTGTCTGCCTGTCTCTCTCTGTGTTTGCCTGTCTCTCTCTCTGTGTCTGCCTGTCTCTGTCTCTGTGTCTGCCTGTCTCTCTCTCTCTGTGTCTGCCTGTCTTTCTCTGTCTGCCTCTCTTTCTGTGTCTGCCTGTCTCTCTCTCTGTGTCTGCCTGTCTCTCTCTGTGTCTGTTAGTTGGTGGAGGTGAAGGGGAGCCCCAAGATGAAGTTCAGCGAGGACCCAGAGAAGAGCACCGTCCCTGGGAGGAAAGCCGTCTACAGGCTGCTTGACGACGATGGTGAGGAGCTCTCGCCCTACCCGTCACGCACCCAAAAGTGAACATTGTCATCTGGGATCAATACAATGCCACTCTACAACTCACTTTCCTATTTCTCTACCTGCCCTGCCCCCTTCCTCCCTCCTCCCTTTTATACGCCATCTCAGCATGTTACCGTTCTCTAACCTGCAGGTCACCCTTTTCTCGACATGCTGTGCCTGGCCGAGGAACCCGCCCCTAAAGCGGGCGTGGCCGTGAGGTGTCACCCTCTGGGGCGGGACAAGACCTGTCAGTCTGTCACGGCGGCCCAGGTGACCCAGCTGCGCCTGGACGTGTTCGTCGGCGGACAGGTGAGCCCCCCCCCTTTGAAACACACACACACACACACACACTGAGGCACAAAGATCCCCCTAGATCTTGCATGACCGTCGGGGGGGGGGGGGTCATGCCTCTGGGATGAGTTTCACTGCAGGGAGGAGTATTGATGGGGGATGAGACTTGCTAAGTTGGAGGTGTTTCAGTCTCTTTCTCTGTCTCTCCCTCCCTCCCCCCCTCCTCCTCTAGATAACGGAGCCCATGTGCAGCATTGTGGAGACGAGGGAGAAAGTGCAGAGCTCCATCCGAACCCTGCACCCCCGTCATAAGAGACTGCAGGAGCCAGACCTGTACACTGTGAGTTACACACGCGCACACTTACACACGCGCACGTATACATGGTCACGCGGTCTCTCTGCCGTTCAAGCACGCGTGTATGCTCCGCCTCTCCCCGCACGCGTGCTGCGGGACGTCATCGTAAAGGTTGTTTCCTTTTCCTGTTTTTTTTTTCGGAAACCACCCTCACCACCACACACTTCTGTCCACCAGGTGGCGGTGTCCGAGAAACTCCATAACTTGATGGCTGTGATCCGAAAAGGCAGCGTCAACGACAGCAACTTCCTGCTGGCTAACTGAGACTGGGAAAGGGGGGTGGGGGCGGGATGGGGGGGGGGGGGTTGGTGAAGAGAGGGGGGGTGGTGGTGGTGGTGGAGGGGGGGAGGGTGGAGAGGAGGGGGTGAAGGGGGGCGGGCTCCCCTTCAGAGGCTTATTCTCCCGTGCCTTGGACCCTCCCTCTTCCCCGCCGTGCACGCCGATGAACTCTGGACAGGATTGCCCTTATCACAGTGTGAGGCTTATCACTCACGTGCGGAGGTCATAGCCTCGGGGGGGGAAGGCTACAAAAGATGCCCAGATATACGGCTTGCCTAGGCCCACCCAAACCTTAACCAGAGGTGTTCTATTATAAGCAACAGGAAATACCGACAGCCTGTTGACTGACAGTAGGGAGAAAGTGCGACCGTAGAGATCATGTATAAATATCAGTTTAATCATTCTAAAAAAAAAAAAGTATACCGTTGTAACCTCATCCTGTAATGCTGAGCTGTACTATGCATGAGATGTTTATGAAGTTGCCTTTCGTTAATGCCTATATGCACAAGACAGTTTTGCACACGCAGGCAATTATGTCAGTTTGAAGAGGCCTTTATCGTTCTGGATGTGCTGTCGACGAAGCTAAAGAAATGTCAGCGATGCCTATTTTGCTGATACGCCGAGAAAACAAGTCAGTCAGCTGGATCATATGTGGTCTCATAACATGTTGCCTATTGTTTGAGTTTGTTTTAAAATCATGCCTATATGTACTGGCTTGTATTGTAGACATGTTTTACATGTACGTGTGTACACCCCCTACAACCAGTACAGATGCTAACACTATAGAAACATTGTGTGATATTCCACTGTTGGTTTGTGGTGTTCCGTTTTTGCAAATGTGGTTTTAAAAGAAGTGCTGTTGTACTGTTATATTAGTGGTCGTGAAAATGGTGCAGAGTGTGACGAATGGATTAAATGGGTAACGTGCTCCACTGCACACATTGCCCCCACCTCGACTCCTCCGGCCCCCTTCTGGACCCCCTCTGGACAGTGGTGAGAGCTCCGTGCGTTAGGATTGGCTGGTTACTGGCCAGTGGCAGGAGCAGACACGCCCAGCTGACATATGGTGCTGATTAGACAGTAGCTGTGTTCGACTTCATGCAGCGCCGGCTAGCAACTCGAAAGTGATATTAACTGGTAATAAGTAGGCCTATATGATCCCTTGGAGCCCTGTACGGTGTCCTTGAGTGCCAAGAAAGGCCTTTAAATAAAATGTATTATTATTAATAATAAATTATTCTTACTATACACTGAGGGGACTAATGAGTAACCAGAGTAAGTTTCAGGCATGCAACACGTTCCTAGACAAGAGTTAGCAGGGGTGCATTTCATGGCAAGAAAGAATACAACAAGCCTGCCATGAAATGCACCCCTCTATTGTCTGTTCTGTATATCCCAGCATCAAATGGTTCATACTGTACACTGAGGGGACTAGTATGAGTAACCAGAGTAAGTTTCAGGCATGTAACACTTTCCTAGTCAGAGTTAGCAGGGGGTGCATTGTATTTACATCAAATGGAAAACAAGGTCTGCCATGAAATGCTTTCCCCGCATACATTTCTTCCCTTCTATCCCAGCATTATGTACATATACATTTAATACCAATACATGTGTATGTATAGGTTGGACAGGTCTGAAAACAGAATAATCCATGGTAGGCAGTGATGCCGGTAACTTGTTACTCTATCCTGACCACTTTTTTCAGTAACGAGTAATCTAACGCGTTACTATTTCCAAACCAGTAATCAAGTTAAAGTTACTTGTCCAAGTCATTGTGCGTTACTATTTTGTCATTAATAGTAAAATATATATATTTGATTTCTTCTTGCGTCTCTGGGAGTGAAGTCATGTAACGCTAGCCTATATGCGACAATTAAGTCACGTTTTCAGCATGAGAGTCACGTCACGTGTATATAGACCACTCCCTCCCAGTGACTGAGTCGCCACTTTCCTCAAGCCCCTTTGCTACGGTGCCATCTATATTTGATTATATGTGACAAATAAGAAAGACAAATAAGATTAATGAACTATTACATGAACAAATGCAACGAACAGCAAATAAATCCATGTTTTTTCGAAAAGTAATGGTTTGCAAATGATCTCAGATTTACTGTACTCCGGGCGTTTTTTATGGTTTGTTTTTTCTCCCAAGTAGGCTAGGCCTACGATTTGAGTCGTTTTTCCAAGTGCGTTCTAAGGTCAACATTTCAAAAGAAACTTTGTCTATAAATCAACATTACACTTGTGTCTTGCCTCTAATCGGATAAGTTACAGTGGAGATGTTTGGAGACAATTGAAGTACCACGCAGCGACACAAACGGCAATGGAGGAGGAGAGAGATGCGCATTTTCGAGTTGGAAATACAGTCACTTTTTTGAGTATTTGTCAGCTAAAGATGGAAATATCAAGGTTCGTTGTAGGCTACACATTCATTGTTGTTGTGTACATTACTGTTAAAAATGCACTTCTAATAAAGTGAGTGTGTAGGCAAAACCGCTTGTCATTTTTATGTTGAGGCGGTGGTGGTGTTGTCGGCAGCTGCTGAATGTATCTAATAAAGTAACTTGTAATCTAATTTAGTTACTTTTAAAATCAAGTAATCTGTAAAGTAACTATGTTACTTTTTAAAGGAGTAATCAGATTACTTTTTCAAAGTAACTGGCAACACTGATGGTAGGTGATGGATTATTATGTTTTATGTTTTAATTTATTTCATTGACGTAAACAATAAGAGTAATATTTCCTATCTTAAAAAAGGATTTGATGGTGAGAACATTTCTTTTGATGTTGATACATACAGGTTTTAGTACTTGTCTTTTATAGGCTAATAGGCATGTGAACCTTTGGTCCGTTTTCAGGACAGCTGATATTCTGGATCAGAAGGCTGTTGTTTTCGACCAGTCTGACTAGCCCACCCTACGCGCAGGCTAACTGCATTAAAATCGTATGCCTTTGAACCTATACGTTAGTAAGAAGAGCCATGTGAAATACTTTGAACCTGCTAAACAAATTTCCATTTCCTTTGGTAATCATAGCTGGGGTATATTTCCTCAGAATGCGATGTCGTGGAGCAAGAATGTTGGTTCACGTTCGTTACTATACGGTTTGAATTACGAATTTTGAGGATTTTGTGTTGAGAATAACATCGATTATTTACACAGATTTGATTCCAACTGATTCGCGCACGCTCCCGCGAGGGGGTGCCTCTCATGGAAGCCGTGCATCTGATGGCACAACACCGGCGCGGAGAAATGCGCGTCTAATGTGAACAGCCTCGTGGGGCGCGTGGGGGCGCTGTGAAACGACAGGCGTAATGCTGCACCTCTCCATAAAGCCCGTGGATGTCGCCGTTTCTCTATCCAGTCTCCCCTCATTCCCTTCTCCGGTTCCAGCCGTTTCTCCACTCCCCGGTCTCCACATCTTCGCTCTGATACACTATAACACAAGTGGAAAAAAATCTGCTGCCTTTCCGGTCTGCTAGCCTCAATTTCCTCTCAAGGCTTCTGGCGATAGCGCAAGGGGCGCGCACACAGACCAAAGATTTGCAAGCAGCTGGAGATATAGCCTAGTCTTTTCCCCAGCGTTCGCCGCAACAACCGGACACATGTACTGTCGTATTATTATCGAGTGGCCGAGTATTGACTGACAAGGCATGTACCGTTCTATGGCGCTTATCGGCTACTCCTGCCAGAGGACTTATCCCGCTGAAGAGTGAGGGAGAGCGGAATGGTCCAACCGACAGATGGGAACGCACTGGCCTCTCCACGGCCGTACCGAGTTCATGCAAGCGCAGCGGACAATCGAGCGTCTCTCCGCACCTTTCGTCTCACAACCACGCAGCTCCTCAGTCGCTCCTATCGTCAGTCCTTCCATAACCGAATGTGTTTTTCTCTCGCTTTGACTGGACGTTCAAACCGAAGGGCTTACAAAGTGTGTTCCTTCTCGGCTCCAACGTGTTAACTATGTGTGGGGTTTGACTGCAGGGCAGTGGCTATGCAGTGGCTAAACTAAGCTCTAGGCAGTTTAGGCGTTAAGCTAGGCTGACCACGGGCCACCGGGACTTGAGGGTGGAAACCGAATCCACCGGTGATGAGGAGACCAGCTCCCTTTCCGAGCGGATCGTGTTGGTGCGCTGCCAGAAGCATCTGGAAAGGATAACACGGGGATACACTCCCCCAGAAGAACTCGCGTCCGAGACAATCTTAACTTTTAAGACCTTATGGCTGTGGGCCACTTTATGTATTTGTGCAATTGAAAAAAAATTGGCATAGGGCCTACCACAGTGGATTTTTCTCATTGTGCAATTTGATAAGCTATCAAAAGGCCTATTCACCACAGGAACCTGGCATGTTATTCAAGTGGGTTTCTTTCCAAAAAGCACAGGGCTGAGATTTGGTTCATTTGACTAGTCGAGCCAATCGTTCTTTTTTTCGATTAAACCGCCACATCCTGGGCGCCCTGACATGCTGTGAAGATGTGCGCGGCGAGGTTTAGCGGGAGTATCAATGGGTGCGCGGACGAGGCCCCCAACGGCACCGGGGTTGGCCCGGCCACCACCTCCCGTCTGCTGGATTGGGCCGAGGTCGGGCCTCGCATCCTCCATAGTCTGGAGATCGGTACCGTCATGACGGTGTTCTACCCGAAGAAATCCCAGCGTCCTGAGAGGAGAACCTTCCAGATAAGGCAGGACACGCGCCAAATCGCGTGGAGTCGTAACCCCGACAAAATAGAGGGCGAGGGTGAGTATTTATCAGGTCAATGCAAGACAACGCTGTCTTGATTTGAAATCATGTGTCTCAACCATGTGTAGAGCACAGTCCACTCAACAGGTCGTCTCTGTCTCCAGCGCAGTCAATAAGCCACAGTGAGCACAACACACATTCGTGTGGGAAATCTTGTGTGTGTGTCTGTGTGTGTGTGTGTGTTCGTGGGAGCTCACAACCCTGTGATTCCTAGCAGTAGCTGCAGACTGTTCCTGTCGGTCAGTAGCTTCTCATACCCAAGAGGAGACAAACTATACATGCTGCTGCCACATGGAGTCTTACACACACACACACACACACACACACACACACACACACACACACACACACACACACACACACACACACACACACACACACACACACACACACACACACACACACACACACAGGCATAGCCCAGGCTTGGATTTCCTGTCTCCTCTCCATGGAGACCGGGGGCTGAGCAGAGCAGTCCAGTGGTATATTAGTAGACTGTAACATTGTGTTGGTTGGGAAGCATGTGTTGTGCTGGCTGCGCAGACTACTGTATCAGTTCCACAGTGTTGTGTGGGTTGTAAGACTATCTGTTACCATGTCTGTTTGGACAGTACGAGTCTTTTTGGAGCAAAAACAGCATGGATGAGTCAGAAGATAGACACAGAAAAAAACACACACACACACACTCACACACACGGAGGCCTCTCATTTACCGACTGGCAACCCGAACAACCCAACGTACTCAAGAGTCTGTCTATTCAGTGTTAACATGATACATTTCTATGTAAACATTTGATAAAGGGACTTGGGAGTGGTCAGGCTGGAGATTAATATTTAGGCCCCGGAGTTCTGGCGTAAAACAAACTGGTTCCTGTACCCTAATTCACACTGGGACACTGCTTTTCTGCTCTCATTGTTCTTTCTGCTTTCTCTCTCCTTTGTTTCTCTCTCCATCTCTCCATCTCTCTCTCTCTGTCTCTCTCTCTCTCTCTCTCTCTCTCTCTCTCTCTCTCTCTCTGTCTCTTTCTCTCTCTCTCTCTCTCTCTCTCTCTCTCTCTCTCTCTCTCTCTCTCTCTCTCTCTCTCTCTCTCTCTCTCTCTCTCTGTGAGTGTTTGCACATTAAACCTGTGTTCACTACTTGAGAGCCTCGTTAATTATTTAGGATCAAAACCATGCATGTAAGCTACAATACAGTATCTCAATGTGTGTGTTTTGCTGTTCTGTTCACCCTCCCACCACCATCACCACACACACACACACACACACACACACACACACACACACACAAACATAAATGCCTGGGGCTCTATCTCACACACACACTTTCTCAACTATAATCATAACTCTAACCCTTTACAAATACACCCCCCATCTCTCATCCTCCTTCTCAACACAGAGTACATTCCAAGAACTCAGTTTGTGTCCACCACTTTATCCTCCTCTCTCTCTCTCTCTCTCTCTCTCTCTCTCTCTCTCTCTCTCTCTCTCTCTCTCTCTCTGTCTCTCTCTCTCTCCCCCTCCCTCTCTTTCTCCCTCCCCCTTCTCTCCCCCCCTCTCTTTATCTCCCTCAACTCTCTACTTCCCACCGGTTCTTCCTCCTCCTCCTCTTTTCCCGACTCTCTTTCTCGGTTGCTGTCCAAACGTTTTCTTTACCTCCCTCGCCCTCTCCCTCTCTCCTCTCGTTTTTTTTTATACCTCCCCAGTCCTTGGAGTTCTCCCCCTGCTCTCCCTCTCATTATCAGACTGCCTCTCCTCGTTCCTTATCGCTCTCTTCCTTCCCTTACCGCACCCCCCCCCTCCCCCGCACACACACACACACATACTGTTCGTCCGAGACGCTCCTTCCCGCTCTCCTCGTTTGCAGGTGAAAGACGATCACCTCGTTTCTCGGTCTCCTTCTCCCTTGCTCTCCTTCTCCTCCCCCCCCCCCCCCCCCCCCCCCGTTGATACACGTCCTCTTTGCTCGCCCCTTTCTTTCTTGTTCAGGCAACCCTTTAGATCCCGGCGCTTTTAATAAGTGTTGGTTAATAGCTAGTAAGGCCTTATAAAGATTGTACGTCTTCTAAACGCATTATCGAGGTGACCTATTAACGTGTTATGAGCACCTGGCTCTAAAGGGTTCTTCTCGTTCACTTTGTTTTGTTTGGGTGAGTTTTCACCTCCTGCGTCATTCCTCAGAGCTCCCTCCGTCTCTGCCTGTCCTCCTTCGACCGCGTGTTTGTTTACATCTCTCCTCTCACCTCCCCCTCTTCTCCTCACGCCTTCCTTCTTTTGTTTCTCTTTGCCCTCCCTCCCTCTTTTTGCTTCTTGCCCTTAAACGTTGACTGTGGCTTTTGTTCTGAGCAAGCTGTGTGTCGCCTCTCGCTGTATTTGCTGTGGCTCTGATTTCCGCCCGCTGCTAAATAACGCTCTCGCACACGTACGCACACGCAGACCTACACAGATGGAGGGTTGTGGTACGTTTACTTTCGAAATCCTTGAAGGTATCAGCCACGAGTGGCAGGAAGCTCTGGGTTATCAGGGAGCGTCTCACTTCCTGTTTCGTCCAAAAGGACTGAGTCCAGGAAAGCACAAGGCCCAACATCTCTGTCCGGGACAGGAATGGAGCTCAGGAGAGTGTGTGTCACAATGTGTGTGTGTGGTGTGAGCGAGAGGGAGTGTGTTCATGCTTAGAACACGTACTACAGTATTCACCACTCCTTCCAAGTGTCACATCCCACCTGCATGAAAGATTAGTAACATTGTTATCACATCATTTCACGACATTACTAAGGAAGTACAAAACTTCCATTTGTCAACGAACAAAACTTCAGTTGGTTGATGTAAAGGGTGTATCCACTGAAGTGAAAGCGAGCTCACCCGATAAAAAGAAATCTGAAAAAACGATTTAGAATCCGAATAGTGTTTGTTAGTTCAGATAGGCCAGGTACTGTAACGATAACTGATCCATGATCAAGTCGACGGTCTTGATTGTGGACTGAGCTCCTCTCCAGCTGGCCACTCATGGTCATGACCACTCTCCCACTCTCCTCATCATCCCTTGGTCTTCCCTAGACTAAATCCTCTTTTTTCTTTCATACCGCAATATCACAACCATGTTTACAGTCTGGGCTTAGATGGAAGGACTGTGTGTGTGTGTGAATCAAACTTGTAGGGCGTGGCTTTGTGTGTGTGGCACATTGTGTAGTGTGTTTGTGTGTGTGGATCACACTGTAGTGTGTTTGTGTGTGTGGATCACACTGTAGTGTGTGTGTGTTTGTGTGGTTCACACTGTAGCGTGTGTGTGTGTCTGTCTGTGGATCACACTGTAGTGTGTGTGTGTTTGTGTGTGTGTGGATCACACTGTAGTGTGTGTGTGTTTGTGTGTGTGGATCACACTGTAGCGTGTGTGTGTTTGTGTGTGTGGATCACACTGTAGCGTGTGTGTGTTTGTGTGTGTGTGGATCACACTGTAGCATGTGTGTGTGTGTGTGAGAGAGAGAGTCCAGTGAGTACGAGAGGCAGAGTGTGTTCAATCTCCCTGTTCTTGCTTATCTCACCGTGTCTTAGTGGCGTTAGCGTAGCGGCCCGGCGATCGTGAGAAAGCCGGGGACAATTAACAAGGTTCCGGGGAGCGATGCGTGACTTTTTGGCAAGGAAGCGTGACGATTTATCGCCCAACACTCTGAACAAACTGTTCGGAGGCGATGACACGAGAGAGAGAGAGAGAGAGAGAGAGAGAGAGAGAGAGAGAGAGAGAGAGAGTATGAAGCAGGGTCCGTTTTGGACAACAGGTCACCTTAGACTCCTGTGTGGGTGAGATCGAGATCAGATAAAGTAAGCTTGAGGCGCACCGGTAGCGCATCAGATAAGTGCACGAACCAAATAGGCTGAGGCCTCACCATTGGCGCCTGAGTTCGTATCCGGCCTAAGTCATTCCCTGCACGTCCCCCCTCCGTCCTCATCGTTCACTTTCCTCTCCTCCTTCACTGATCCGTCCCAAACAAAGCAAGAAAAGCCCTCAAATGTATCTTTCGAAAAAAGATACGAATGGCCCACAGGCCTTAGACCCAGAGGACATCCTCGACCCTTGGAGCCTGGTGCTGTGTGCTGGCGGGCCACGTACGTGGACCTTTCCCCTGGCACGTTGCCGTATAGCGTGGGTCTGGCCACAGCAGTTCCATCTGAGGATAATCTGCTCTGATTCCCCTGCCAACACCACTCCCTCCTATCCCTACGCGAAGCAGGCTCCGATAGAAAACAGATTTCTCTTGTGGGGTTGGGGTATTTCCTCGGCTAGCCTGGCCCAGTCTAGTCTGACCCAGTGTTTTCTGGACCGGGGTCGGTTAGTCGGATGTGTAAACGTCTTTAGCCTCAGATACGTGCGTCGACTCCTCTCCGCCACATATACCTGTCTGTCTCTCTCTCTCTCTCTCTCTCTCTCTCTCTCTCTCTCTCTCTCTCTCTCTCTCTCTCTCGGTGTATGTGTGTTTGAGTGGCTCTCGGTCTCTCCCTCCCTCTCCATCGCTTTCTCTCTTTCTGCTACTGTTGCCTCATGAAAGTATAAAGTCGTTGTGGTGAAACTGTAAGCAAAGTGACTCACTTTGCCAGACAGGTGAAGTTCCTCCCAGTTCCCAGCATGTGTGTTTGCTTTCGAGAAACCAGCAGGTCTCTGGATATTTATGTGTTTTGGTTGGTTCAGGACATCTGCTAAGTCAGAAAGATGATTTGTCCCTGTGTGTGTGCGTGTGTGTCCAATGTGTGTGTGTGTGTTTGGAAGTGAGTCCAAAGTTGACATCATACTCTTGGGTCAGTTGCTCAGACTCGCCTTTCTGTATTTGGACTGTGTGTGTGTCCGTGTGTGTGTGTGTGTCAGGCGGCACTGCAGCTGAGGCGATTTTGTAAGTGACCTCGCTGTTGTCCTGGCTCTCGTGATGACAGCTGCCGTGCGTGTGCATCTCTGTGTTTATTGATTCAACCCCTAAGTACATGATTACAATGGAGAAATACTGTTGTGTGTGTGTGTGTGTGTGCGCGCGCTCATTTACTGTAACACACTGTTCTTTTGTTCCTCCAGTGGATATGCGGGAGGTCCGGGAGCTACGACTGGGGAAGGCCTCGCGGGATTTCGAGCGTTATCCGGAGGAGGCTCGCAAACTGGACCCCGCCCACTGCTTCATTGTGCTCTACGGACCGGAGTTCCGCCTTAAGACGCTGAGTGTGGCTGGTCGGTTTGTGTGTGTGTGGTGTGTGTGTGTGGGTGTGTGTGTGGGCGGGGGGGGGTGTTTGTGTGCCGTGTTGACAGAATCATGGACCGTATCCCATCGGTGACAGCTGATGTAAATGACAGCTGACGCCCCTCCCTCCCTCCTTCCTTCCTACCTTCCTTCCTTCCTTCTTTCCCCTCCCTCCCTCTCCTCCCTCCTCCCCTCCCCTCCCTCCCTCCCCTCCCTCCCTCCTCCCTCCCCCTCCCTCCCTCCCTTCCCTCCCTCCCTCCCTCCCTACCCTCCCTCTCCTCTCCTCCTCTCCCTCTCTCCCTCCCTCTCCCTCCCTCCCTCCCTCCCTCCCTCCCTCCCTCTCTCCCCCTCCCTCCCTCCCTCCCTCCCTCCCTCCCTCCCTCCCTCCCTCCCTCCCTCCCTCCCTCCCTCCCTCCCTCCCTCCCTCCCTCTCTCTCCTCCCTCCCTCCCTCTGCTCCCTCCTCCCCCCTCTCCTCTCCCCTCCCTCCCTCCCTCCCTCCCTCCCTCCCCTCCTCCCTCCCTCCCTCCCTCCCTCCCTCCCTCCCTCCCTCCCTCCCTCCCTCCCTCCCTCCCTCTCTCTCCTCCCTCCCTCCCTCTGCTCCCTCCCTCCCCCCTCTCTCCTCCCTCCCTCCCTCTCCCCTCCCTCCCTCCCTCCCTCCCTCCCTCCCTCTCTCCTTCCCTCTTTCCTTCCAGCCTTCAGTGAGGAGGAGGTCAACATGTGGATAACTGGGCTCAACTGGTTGATGCTGGACACACAGCGAGCCTCTGCACCACAGCAGATAGACAGGTGTGTGCGTGTGTGTGTGTCTCTCAGTAGGATCCCCTCTGCTATTGCACATATAGAGACAGTCGGAAACTGTGGGAGAGTTTATAGGGAAAGCAAAACAGCATTTGGAGAAAGCGAAATGTTTATTCCAGGTACCTCTGTCAAAGCTGTTACTTCGCCGGGGCGTGTGGAAGAAAACAGGGAAGGCGAAAGAGTCAACATTTGCGCGGAAAGAAGGGAGTAGAAAGGTGGAGAGTTGTGCGTGGGACGCAGCGCCACGTCGCGCATTTTACAGAGCTATTTAATGGATTGTCGTTTTTTTAGCGGGTCACAAATGCAGTTCTTTCACAATTCAACCATATTGACTCAGTCAGTATAACCGCATGACTTGATGCTGTAAAAGAAGCCTTTATGCTTTCCGCTGACTCTGTATAAACTATTTCTCTCTCGCTCCTCCCTCTTTCTCCTCCTATATCTGCAGGTGGCTGAGAAAACAGTTCGAAGTCATGGACAGGAACCGAGAGGGCAGGTGGGTTGAGCGCCGCACACCCGCCCAACAGCCATATCAAAACCCCTCCAGCAGCCCGTGACGAATGTCTGGTTACTCCCATGGGACCGGCAGGTGGAACGGAAGACCCAATCAGACCCAGATGTCTGGAATTGCCCCCGTGACCCCCAACCCCCCCACCCCCCCCCCCCCCCCCAAACCGCTCGGCCCCTCCCCTGTTTGCGGAGGAAGTAGCTGCAGCGCAGAAACAGCCTGTCACCGCCCGATAAGGAGCAGGAAGTGACGCGGTGGGTTCGGGAGAGGGCAACTTCCTGGGGAAATAGAAACGGGAGCTGAACGCGGAGGCGCAGAAAGAAAGGGAGAGGCTAGGACGATAGAGAGACACGCGCGGGGAAAGAGGGAGACGGACATGAACGCACACAGAGGGAAAAGGAGAAGCTACTTAGCGGCTGTGCAAACAAGTGTGTGCGTGTGTGTGTGTGTGTGTGTGAGAGAGAGACAGAGAGAGAGACAGAGAGAGAGAGAGAGAGAGAGAGAGAGAGACAGAGAGAGAGAGAGAGAGACAGAGAGAGAGAGAGAGAGAGAGAGCGCGAGGTGGTCCTTGTCACTCATCCCGTTCCTTTCTCGCACAGAAACAATGGACAGGCTGGCAGACAGACACACACAGTCAGGAAAGACAGACCGACTGGCATACAGACGGACAGACAGACATGCAGAATGACATACAGACAAATAGACAGACACAGCTAGGCAGACAGACAGTTAGACAGTCAGACATGCCGTCAGACAGACTCCCCCACCCCCCCACCCCCCACCCCCGTGGTGGAAGGAGACAGGCAGACGGATGTGCAGTGCACAAAGCACAAAGAGACAGAAGGAGAGAAGGTCAGATAATGAGAGCAAGAGGGAGAGAGAGAGAGAGAGAGAGATGACAGTTCCGCAGTAGAGCGTGGCCTGGGTCTGACCCGGTATTAGCCCAGCCCAGTCTGGCCCGGCCCTGCTTCCTCTGGTTGGAGGATATACCCGCCTGCTCTCCAGCCTTCCCTACCCAGTCCCGACAAAGGGAGCCATGCTGGAAGCCCTTCCTGCGGTGAGGCAGCCTGGACGCCCCACTGCTCTGGACCAGCTCTCTGTTCCCCCGGCCAAGACACCTCCCTCTGTTGGTCGGGAACGGAAGCGACACGTTCCCCCCCCCAAAAAAAATCAAAACAAAGGCGTGTCGATGTTTTGCTTTATTTTCGGGTGGGCAGGTCGAAATAGTGAGTCGGCCTGTCTGTCTGCCTTTGTCTGCCTCTCCGTCTGTCTGTCCGTCCGTCCGTCTATGTGTCTGTCTCTCATTCTCTCTCTGTTTTGTCTCTCTCTCTCTCTGTCCCCCCCCCGCCCTTCTCCCTCTCTCCTGCCGTGCTCAGCATCACAGTGAAGGATGTGAAGACCCTGTTGCCCCAGATCAACTACCGAGTGCCCAACATGCGCTTCCTCAAAGACAAGCTGCAGGTAATCTGGCACAGCTATGAAAGGGGACTGGGAGGGGGGGGGGACTAGGAGCTAGCGTTCTCAACGGCGTCAGCCAATGAGAGGCGGCGCCGGCGGCCCGAACGTGTTGACATGCGTGCGTTGGCCGTCCCGTACAGGAAGTGGAAGCCAGGAGCGACCTGTCCTACGCCCACTTTGCGCAACTGTACAGGACGCTGATGTTCGACGCGCAGCGAAGCGTGAGTACGAGGAGGCGCGCGCACACGCACACACACACACTTTGCAAGACTGAGGCTGTGCCCATCCCCCCCGTGCCCCCCCCCCCCTCCTCACTTGGCTCCTGTCCTGTTTATTGTCTCAGATCATTGAACAGCTGGAGCTTTCCTTCCCCCTCCGGTGAGTCCCTCCTTTCATCCTCCTCCTCCTCCTCCCTCTCATCCTCCTCTTCCTCCTCCTTTCATTCCCTCTGTGAATCCTCCTCCAATGATTTACATCCTTCGATCCTCCCCGTTCTCCGCGTGACGTCTCTGGTCCGTTCGTCCGCAGGAATGTGGACAGGCCCGAACTGTGCCAGATCTCTCTCTACGACTTCCAGAAGTTTCTACAGATGGATCAGAAGGTACTGCCGATGAAATCGAATCGAAAACGGCTTCACACATGGCCAGCCGACCGCAAAGGGTTGCCGAGCCTCTTTTGATGTGGCGGGGCGAGGCGGTACCAGTAACCGTGGGCGCACACTGATGATGTCATCCCCCCCCCCCCTCCCCCGTTACTCAGGAGGCTTGGGCGTCGGATTTGAGCCGAGTCAGGGAGTTCCTGATGGGGTACCTGAGGGGCGGAGCCCACACTGAGCCCACCATGCAGCTGGATGAGGTAACACACACACACACATATCCAATATATACTGTAAACTGTGTGTTCATCCCAGATGTAATATGACTGCATGGAGACACTATTATACTTTAAATACTGTAACAATTCTCTCCATCTCTGTTTTGTGTTTTGCCAGTTCCTGACGTTCCTCTTCTCGAAAGAGAACTCGGTGTGTGATTCCCGCTCCTCTCCCATCGTCCCTGACGACATGAAGAGGCCGCTGTCCCAGTACTGGATCTCCTCTTCACACAACACGTAGGGCGAGAAGCTCCTCTCTCTGTTTATCTCTCTTTCTTTCTTTCTTTCTTTTTATGTCTCTCATTCATCACTCACTCGCTCGCTCACACACACTCTCTCTCTCTCTCTCTCTCACTCTCTCTCTATCTCTCTCTCTCAGGTACCTGACAGGTGACCAGTTCTCCAGTGAATCATCTCTGGAGGCCTATGCCCGCTGTCTGAGGATGGGCTGTCGCTGCATCGAACGTGAGTCCCTATGATCTGCATCTTGTTGCCCAGTCCATCCCTCCCTCCCTCATCCGTCTCACGCACGTCATCATGTTACAGTGGACTGCTGGGACGGGCCAGACGACCTGCCAATCATCTACCACGGCCACACCCTTACCTCCAAGATTAAGTTCCTGGATGTGCTGTACACCATCAAAGATCACGCCTTTGTCACATCGGAGTGAGTACGCAACTATGCACACACCCAAGAACCCCCCCGCCCCCCCCCGCACTTACACACGCACATTCGAACCACTAACGTGTGTGTGTGTGTAGGTACCCTGTCATCCTGTCCATAGAGGACCACTGTAGTGTAGTCCAGCAGAGAAACATGGCCACTCACTTCCGGAAGGTGTTCGGGGACCTGCTCCTGACCAAGCCAGTGGACAGCACTGCAGACGAACTGCCCTCTCCGTACCAGCTCCGCAGGAAGATTCTCATCAAGGTCAAAAACATTCTTCATTTGATCACAATATTTCTTTATAATTACACACAGAGGTTGTTATTGTTGGTTTGTTCGGGCCTCCTGTCAATCCTTTATCACCTGTGTCGACCAAGTCATCAAATCAAACGGTCCCGAACTCTCATGGAACATCTGGTTTTGGTCGTGTCACAGCACAAGAAGCTGGTGGAGGGCACTCTGTATGAGGAAGTGACATCAGCGAGCTACTCTGAAAGTGACATCAGCAACTCCCTGAAGAACGGCATCCTGTACCTTGAAGACCCCATCGACCATGTGAGTGTGTAGGCGTGTGTGCCTTGAGTGTGTGTGTGTGTGCACGAACAGGTGTCGTGAGACAATATGCGTGCACGTGAAATGTGTGTGCGTGTGTGTGTGTTACAGACATGGACTCCGCACTATTTTGTCCTGACCAGTACTAAGATCTACTACTCTGAAGAAACGTCCCACTACCAGAACCCCGAGGAGGAGGAGGAAGAGGAAAGCAAAGAGGTAAAAGAAAGAAACTGCTGTAGCACTTTGATCAGGCAAACGAGACCACAATCCAAAACATCTATAAAACAGCCATAATCCACTACTACCCCACTACTAAGTGGGGGGATTTGAACATGAAACCTCTTGATTCGAAAGCCCAACGCCAAACCGCGGAGCTAATACCCATCTGACACAAACGTGCGTGTCACTTCCTGTGGTCAGGAGTGCAACAACAACGAGCAGCACGGCTGCGAGCGCTGGTTCCACGGGCGGCTGGGAGGAGGGCGAGACGGGAGGCAGGTGGCGGAGAAGCTGCTGCAGGAGTACTGCGAGGGCGGGGCCAAGGACGGGACCTTCCTGGTGCGCGAGAGCGAGACCTTCGTGGGCGACTACACCCTGTCTTTCTGGTCAGTGGCGGGGGGGTCTTCGAGGCACTCGTCTTGATTGGTTCATTCACTCGTTATGTCCCTCCCTCCCTGCCTGCTTATATCCATCTATCCATCCATCCATCCAACTATCCAACCAACCATCCATCCATTCATCCATCCCTCCATCCATCCATCCCTCCATCCATCCATCTTTTCCTCCATCCATCCATCCATCTGTCCCTCACTCCTTGATTATATCCATCTATCCATCCAACTATCCAACCATCCATCCTTCCTTCTTTTCCTCCATCCATTCATCCATCCTTCCACACTCTCCCACCCCCACCACCCCCGGGTTACGTGTCGTTGACGGACATCTCTCTGCCCCCCCCCCCTCCCCCCAGGCGGTCTGGGCGGGTCCAGCACTGCAGGATCCACTCCAGGCAGGAGTCCGGCTCCACCCGCTACTTCCTGACAGACAACCTGGTGTTCGACAGCCTGTACCGCCTCATCTGCCACTACAGGGACACGCCCCTCCGCTGCAACGAGTTTGAGATGAGACTGGGCAGCCCCGTCCCACAGCCCAACGCCCACGAGAGCAGGGAGTGAGCGTGTGTGTGTGAGGGGTATTGGTGTGAGAGGTTGTGTGTGTGTGTTTGTGGGGGGGGGGGTGTTCGTGTGCGTATGTGTGTGTGAGAGAGGTTGGGCGTGTGTGTTTGTTTGTGTCTGTGTGTCCGTGCGAGAGAGAGGTTGTGTGTGCGTTTGGGGGTGTGTGTGTGGTTGTTTATGTGGTCGATTGTGATGGGTGTGAGTGAGTGGGTGATGAGGGGAGATGGGTGTGAGTGTGCGCGTGTCGGTCGAGAGTTTGTGTGAGGTGTATACGTGTGTGTGTGTGTGTGTGAATGTGTGCGAGGGATAATGGGGGAATATGGGTGTGTGTATACGTGTGTGTGTGTGACAGCAGGTGTGTTGTGTCCCGTGTACAGGTGGTTCCACTCCAGCCTGTCCCGTGTTCAGGCGGAGCACATGCTGATGCGCGTCCCAAGGGACGGTGCCTTCCTCGTACGGAAACGCAGTGAGCTCAACTCGTATGCCATCTCCTTCCGGTAAGACTCTCTCTCACACACACACACACACACACACACGTGGGTGGAGTACACCAACAAGCACTTTCAGTGCTTTATTTGAATATTCTAATGTGAATTTCACTTGACAACATTTTCCAGAGATTTCCAAGATGTTTACAGGCACTTAAGGGTACTGGCAAAGCCATCTCCACTCTGCCAAGCTACCTGTGACTGCTGAAACACACATATCTTGCCAGCTGCCTTGTTCAGCAAAGTATATCTCTCTCTCTTTGTCTTCCTCACCTCTGCCTCTCTTAAAAATACCTCTCTTTTTCTCTGTCTGTCTGTCTCCCCTCTGCCTCTCTCACTGGCTTTCCCTTCACCTCTCTCTCTTGGTCTCCCTTCTCTCTCTCTCTCTTACTCCCTCCCTCCCTCTCTCTCTCTCTCTCTCTCTCTCTCTCTCTCTCTCTCTTTCTCTCTCTCTCTCTCTCTCTCTCTCCCTTTCTCTCCTTATCCCTGCCACCCCTCCCTCTCTCTTCCTTCCTCCCTTGCTCGCCCTCCCTCCCCCAACCTCTCTCCCTCTCTATCTCTCTTCCCCTCTCTCCCACTCACTCACTCTCTGTCTCTCTCTCTCTCTCTCTCTCTCTCTCTCTCTCTCTCTCTCTCTCTCTCTCTCTCTCTCGCTCTGTCTCTCAGGGCGGAGGGTAAGATCAAGCACTGCAGGATCCAGCAGGAGGGTCGTCTGTTCATGCTGGGCAGCTCCGCCGAGTTTGAGAGCCTGGTGGACCTGGTGCGCTACTACGAGAGACACCCGCTGTACCGCAAGATGAGGCTCCGCTATCCCATCAACGAGGAGACCCTGGACCGCATGGGCACCGCCGTCAGTACACACGCGCGCACGCGTTCGTACACCCTCACACACACATATATAAATGCACACGCGCAAACGTGCACACACAGTCGTAGACACACGCACATCTACACGTTTGTGTATATAGACACATTCACTCACACACGCACAAACACACACAGATGTGTACAGCATACCCATGCACAAACATAAACACTCGCACAGACACACACGAGCACAGACGCACACACCGCACAGAGACAGACAATGCCACCGAACCCAAAAAGATTCGTTTCTAAGATTCGGATTGTGTATGGTTCTCCAGAATCTGATGTGACATGGTAATTATTTGGCAGTGCCATGGAAGAAATGTTTCAGCAATAAAAAGCGAAACGTGCTGCAGATATTGTAAAGTGTGTGCGGGGATGTTGTTCCTCTGTGTTTCTCCATCCAGGAGCTGGACTATGGAGCTCTGTATGAAGTCCGCACCCCTCACTTCTACGTGGAGGCCAACAAGATGCCATCTTCACGGGTAGGTGGAACAGAGCCCGTGGTCGTTTCGTTGAGGTCCAAGCCCATGTAAACGGGGCCCATAACCGGCTCCGTTGTGGTTGTGGTTTCCCAGTGTACGGTCAAGGCTCTGTATGACTACCGCGCCCAGAGAGAGGACGAGCTCTCCTTCCCCAAGCAGGCCCTCATCGTCAGCGTGGACAAGCAGGAGGGGGGCTGGTGAGTGAGGGGGGGGGGTAGGTGGGGGGGCTCTCATCCAAACCCTATTGAAATGACAGGTCAATCCGAGCGGTCTTTCACTGGTGCACTACCTCCCCCGGGCACCTAGGTGGCGTGGTGACTACGGAGGCAAGAAACAGCTGTGGTTCCCCGCCAACTATGTGGAAGAAGTGGCCAGCTCCCCCACACAGGAAGCCGTCGAGGCAGTAAGGACCATTAGCTTCATTGCGCAGACACGGCCCATTCACACCCAATGTGCACGTGCTCTTGAACGATGTTTTACCTTGGTTCAGTCCACAGAGAACAGTCCACTGGGCACATTCCTGAAGGGCTTCATCGATGTGCCAACCTGCCATGTTGGTGAGTTTGGTTCCACCTCCTTTCCCTGTACAGGCCAGTGTTTTTGTTCCTGATTGAGCAAGATATGATCTTTGTGTGTGTGTTTGTGTGTGTATGTGTGTATGTGTTGTTTAACTACCCTTGTCGAGACCGTAACTTTAGTCCACCGCAAAGATAGTAAACTAGAAAGAATTGTCATTTTCTTGGACCCCACGACTTCAGGTGCTATTTCTAGATGTTTTAAGGGGTCTAGGGTTAGAATTAGAGTTAGGGTTGGATTTGCATTAAGGGTTAAGGTTAGGGGTTAGGGATAACACGATTTTGAATGGCAGTGAAATGTCCTCACCAGGATAGTAAAACAAACCTGTGTGTGTGTGTGTGCACAATGTCTTTTGTTTATACCGTATAATGAGTGGTTACGTGTGTGTGTGTGTGTGTCTAGTGGTGCAGAAGGAGGGGAAGAGCTGTAGACCGTACGTGTTCACGGTCCACTCCCAGCAGATGTCCTCACACCCAGGCCAGCCTCTGGACGTCGCGGCCGACACCCTGGACGACCTCACCGGCTGGGTCGGCAAGATCCGCGAGGCCACCCAGAACGCGGATGCTCGGGTTAGGATGGCGCGGAACTGCCCCGCGCTTGCACGCGCACATGCACACAGACACACAGACACATGCACACAAACGTCCACTCACAAACACACATGTACTGTGCAGACCAAAAACCGCAACGCCTCCTATTCCTAATAACCAACACCAGAGAAATCCTAAACATACTCCCTGTGACGAGTTTGGTCAGAGAAAAGACTGTGACAGTGAGAGCCTATTGTGATTCAATGTGTCGGTCCTGATGCTGGCTCGTCTCCATGGTAACAGATGCAGGAGGAGAAGCAGATGGAGAGGAGGAAGAAGATCGCTGTGGAGCTGTCGGAGCTGGTGGTGTACTGCCGACCTGTCCCCTTCAACGAGGACAGTAAGGGCGCACTCACACGACGGCCGGAGCAATTAGATCACTAGACAAAACGCCAAGTACTGTAATATACCTAACATATCCACCAGCATGTTTGACCTCTCAATAAAGTTTTTGTGTCCAAACACATTAATACTAATATTTTCATGCACGTATTTTTCCATACCATAATACCAGTATTATGTTGATTTAAAGCTTACCACATCCTGACTTTTCACATCCAAGCCAGGGCTTTCCAACGGACCATTGGGTGTTGCCTCCTTTGACGACATTGCGCGCGTGTGTGTGTGTGCGTGTGCGTGGCAGAGATCGGCACGGAGCGAGCCTGTTACCGGGACATGTCGTCCTTCCCGGAGACCAAGGCGGAGAAGTTCGCCACGCGCAGCCGCGGCAAGCGCTTCCTGCAGTACAACCGGCGCCAGCTCTCCAGGGTGTACCCCAGAGGCCAGAGGCTGGACTCCTCCAACTACGACCCCCTGCCCATGTGGCTGTGTGGCTCCCAGCTGGTGGCACTCAACTTCCAGACCCCTGGTGAGACCGGGGTCCTATACCACGTCTGCGTTTCAGTCGTTTTGTTCGCCAAAGCGACAAACCGAAGGGCACGTCATCTGTGAAGCAGATTATCGAGGACTAGAAGTGCACAGTTGTAGCAGTATCACAGTGTGGGTGTTTGTGTGTGTGTGTGTGTGTGTGTGTGTGTGTGTGTTTGTGTGCGTGTGTGGTGTATAGTAGACTAAGAAGAAATGGACTCTGTGGGAATATTTTCCAAGGCCGCACAATTGCACAAAGTGCAATTCCTGGGGATGTTTAGAAGGTTTAAGGTTTGGTTAGAAGTAGTGGTATGGTTAGTATTACATTAAGGGTTAAGGTTTCGGGTTAGGGGTTAGGAATAACATGATTTTGAATGGAAGATAATTGTGAGAGCGTGGGAGAGAGTAAGAGGGAGAGAGCGAGAGAGGAAGAGAGAGAGGGGGGAAGAGGGAGGGGTAGAGGGAGCGATGGCAGGGAATAAGGAGAGAAAGTGAGAGAGAGAGGCTGGGGAGGGAAGGAGGGCGAGCGGGCGAAGGAGGGAGGGAGGAAGGGAGGGAGGGAGGAAGAGAGAGGGAGGGGTGGTGGGGAATAAGGAGAGGGAGAGAACAAGAGGGAGGGAGAAAGAGAGAGAGAAGGGAGACCAAGAGAGAGAATTGAAGAGAAGGGCAGTGAGAGAGGCAGAGGGAGACAGACAGAGAAAAAGAGAGGTATTTTTAAGAGAGGCAGAGGTGAGGAAGACAAAAAGAGAGATATATACTTTGCTGAATGGAAGGAGATTGTCAGTCTACAATGATATAGTAAAACAGTGTGTGTGTGTGTTTATGTGTCTTGTGTCTTTAATTTCATGTGTATTTCTGCACGTGTGTGTATGTGTGTGTGTGCGTGTGTGTGTGTGCGTGTGTGTGTGTGTGTGAGTAGACAAGCCCATGCAGCTGAACCAGGCTTTATTCATGCTGGCTGGGGGGAGTGGCTTTGTCCCCCAGCCCGACACCATGAGGGACGACGCCTTCGACCCCTTCGACAAGGACACGCTCCGCCTGGAGCCAATCACCATCCAGCTACAGGTGGGGAATCCAATCCGAATCGGGGGGTGGGGGGGAGGGGTTTTCCGGTCGTGGGAACGTTCTCGTGGAGCTGGCGGCGCTGCTAGGAGTCGAATTGTTGTGGTCTTGCCAGACGAGCGTCATGTGTCTCGCCCCTCTCTCCTTGTCCGTCCGTCTGTCCGTCAGGTCCTGGGGGCCCGTCATCTCCCCAAGAACGGCCGGAGCATCGTCTGCCCGTTCGTGGAGGTGGAGGTGTGTGGGGCCGACCACGACTCCTGCAAAAGCAAGACGGACGTGGTCGGTAAGGAGGGAGAGAGGAGGGGTCCTGCTGGGACTGCACACGTACCCTTGACCCCGCTGTTCAATCGCTAACTGACCGCGTCTGACATTTCTCTCTCTCTCTCTCTCTCTCTCTCCTATCTCTCTTTCCCCTCTCTCTCTCTCGCTCTCTCTCTCTCTCTCTCTCTCTCTCTCCTATCTCTCTTTCCCCTCTCTCTCTCTCTCTCTCTCTCTCTCGCTCTCTCACTCTCTCTCTCTCTCTCTCTCTCTGTCTCTCTCTCTATCTCTCTCTCTCTCTCTCTCTCTCTCTCGCTCTCTCACTCTCTCTCTCTCTCTCTCTCTCTCTCTGTCTCTCTCTCTATCTCTCTATCTCTCTCCCTCTCTCTCCAGCTGATAATGGGCTAAACCCAGTGTGGCTCCAGAGGCAGTTTGTGTTTGACGTTCATAACCCCGCCTTCTCCTTCCTGCGTTTCTTGGTGTACGAGGAGGACATGTTCAGCGACCCCAACTTCCTGGCTCAGGCTACGTACCCCGTCCGCTCCTTACGAACAGGTTTGCAATGAGGGTGTGTGTTTGTGCGTGCATGTTTGACCTTTCTCAGCTTTTTGGGGAAAAAAGCATCTGCTATGGGAAATAAAAGTAAACGTCTGTTCCTAGGCTATAGGAGTGTTCCACTGAAAAACAGCTATTCGGAGGATCTGGAGCTGGCTTCCCTGCTCATCCACATTGAGATTGTCAATGCCAAGGTGGGTGTAAGTACAAACACACATACACCCTTGTTTTCGGCAGAACATTCTGGATCTCCGCCCTTTTCAACCCCGCCCTCCGATCAGGAGGAAGACGACGAAAACCTGTACTCGTCGATCCAGCGCCTTCGAGACCGCACCAGCGAGCTGTCCAATCAGGTGTCGGTGCTGGAGAGAGCGGGTTCGGGCGACCACAGCTACCAGCAGAGCCTGGAGGAGCTAAGAGCAGCACAGGACCAGCTCAGCGAGCTCGTGGAAGCCCGCAATCACAGGTAACCTCACACACACACACACACACACACTCTTTCACACACACACACACACACACACACACTTTCACACACACACTCTCTCTTTCACACACACACACACACACTTTCACACACACACACACACACACACCCATTCACACACACACACACACACACACACTCTTTCACACACACACACACACACACACACATTATTTCACACACACACACACTTGTGATAATGTGTTTCTTCTTCCACCCTCCAGGCTGATGGAGAAGAAGAAAAGAGAGAGGTTGAGCCTGCAGTCGGGGGTGAGGCGCAACTAAAGCCCCGTCCTCCAGGGGGACCCAGCGCCGCCGGGCCAGGGGGGGGGGGGGGGGGGGGGACCGGACCCCCTGCGCTGTGCGGCGATGTCCTCAAACGCGGAGACGCAATCATGAAAAACTGGACCGATTATGCGATGAGTGACCGTGGTTTCCTATTGGACCGCACGGCACTGTACTAGGTAGAACGTACCATGAGCACAGACACTTCCTCATGGAAATGACCGTTGACAATTGTGAGCTGTAAAGACAAACAATCGTGGAGTTAGTAAAAGCAGGAACGGAGGGAGGTCAAACTCAGGTTAAAGGTCATCAGGAGCAGGTATGACTCAGAACATCGACCTAAGTGGACTGGAATGAGAGGCTGTCATCGGAGATAAACAGCTCACAGTAGGCACGGGGACCAAAACGGGAGATTTCAACGCGAAACATGTGCCTTTGATGTCATAAAAAAAACATGTGTCTGAGGGTGTAATTATTGTGTTAGAGATGGAACACAAGTAGGCGAGTGACAAAATGTCTGTGCTCTACTGCAAATAACTGGAATACGACAACTGGAACACCCACTTTAGGCTTGGGCCTCTGCTAGTCAAATATTTGTCATGGGATTGAAATGGGAGTAGGGTACAGACTGTCTGCTCCTCAAAATTAAGACCAAGTCTTTCCTTGAGCCTAGTCTTGCCACCCAGTGGTGATGGTCTCGTGTGCTAACCCCCGTCTCAAACTGCACATACGGTTTAAGGTCATTCAATACCTCAAGGGCTCTCAATATATGAATGTCGAAGAAGACAGGGGGGGAATAACGTGAGGACAGATGAGTTAGGAGATTCCTCTCAAAGTGTCGAGCGAGTCTCGGTTCCTCTGACTTTGCTGACAAGGTCATAAGAACACGACCAAGGGCTAAAACGAGTTAGCAAAGCTAGCCAACTGCCTGACTTACACCGTGGGGACAAAACATAGGCCTACCTAACCTGGCCATTCTACATTTGGCATGTTGGAGCAACTATATCCACACTGCATGCATTGATTCTCATTTTGTGAACTTTGCTGTTCTTTCCATTTCCTGACTGACACAGCCTTGTATATAACTTTACTTTATCCCACCGCTATACATTATAGATACAATTTCATTAAGAACCTATAGATATAGCAATGAACCCCGGACATTATTTTCCAAAATTGATTGTTTATCTCGATCTCCCTTTAAAAACTCATCATGGACAATTTGTATTTTCCCTATTCTACTCTTATGTAATAGGAACTTATATGCAAACGTAGCTGTTGGACAAGTTTACGTGTGTAGGTCACTACTATTTCAGTCTATGCTAACTGTCCAGTATGCAGTCCTCTGTGAAGATTCTATTTGAATAAAGCAATTTCATGCTCAGAAATGACTGTTTTTTATGTGCTTTCGACATATTTAAAAATGTTCGGAGAATATCTGAAACTCTGGTTTCTTATCTACGCGTTGGTGAGATTTAAGGACCTAGTAGTTTTTCTTAGGGCCGACAATTCGTATGACAATTGCACTGTTTATCCGCAAGGGAGCAGTATTACGTTAAATTGAGTAGGCTATACCTGAACGTAAGCGCTTCAGTGCCTACAATTCCATGAGAATCTAAGTGGAAATGTTGAGATGTTGCTGTCACAGGTGGTACAAACATCCCTAGACGTCCAGTTGTGAAATGCTATAGGCTAGTCCTGGTCAGAAGGTATTAACAGTTAACTAGAATAATTTACATGACAAGTTGTTGAAATATATTTATATCATACATTGTATCGATTGAGAGCACAAACTGAGGCTAATGCGCCTTTTCACTCGCAACATTGTGTCAGTGTTTGGCACTGATTTGATATGGGGGCACTGATGCCCCCTCTTCCCAAACGTTGCTATGGCAATTGTGATTCCGCAGTCCCGCCTAGGGAATTTACAATTGGTTCGTTCACGCTGTCAGTCACCATGTGAGGCCTGTCATAGGCTCACTCTTTTGGTTGAGTGCGGAGTAGGAGGTTCAATGCAACAAGTGAAGAGCAGTAGGGGTGCTGTCAAGTAACCTACGACTGTCTCTTAACACAACTTCGACGCTAATTTAGTATTCCGAGATACGTACTTGTGCTTAAGATGAATATCTATGGGATGTAGCTAGCAAGCCGTCTGCCCTGTGAAATGATGGAGGAATCCATGGCAAGGCAAGTGTGTTGTAGTCGCCAACGCTAGCAAGCTCAAATTAGTTACGAGCCTGCTTGAGCTCATCCACTTCGTTGGAGAAACGTAGTCGTGTGGGGTGTATTTGAAATGCAGCGTTATCCTAACTATTGTTATGTTGTAGACGCGTTATAACGGTCTGCAGGGCTTTCGTGATCGTCTTTTCTTTTACTTCTGGGGGAGAACAAAGTAGCTTTATGGCCTTCGTGATTCTCTTGCAGAGAGCCCGAGATACCAGACGCTGGATCGGACGACGAGGAGTTACCCCCGCCTATGGAAGACGGGAGTCATAACGGGAGTGTCAGAAAGGTAACCCCCTCACCCTCCACCCCCATCACCACCAGCACCACTCCCCACTCGCTCTCCTTTACACACATGCCGCATTGGTTAAAGGCTTCTTAACTCCGTTGCGGCTAGTTTATCTCTATTTAAGGTGAGCAAAGACTATGTGTATCTTATCACCATGTCCCGATAGGCTACAGACCAAAAGAGTTCAAAAACAGCAATACTCCAAAGAAAGTCATATATATTGCCCCATGGAAGGCACTGGGGGTGGCATCTGGCAGTGTCCAGCCACTGCC
>NC_090076.1:4902234-4914734 GCF_038355195.1 Osmerus mordax | reverse complement strand
CTCTCTCTCTCTCTGTCTTTCTCTCTCTCTCTCTGTCTCTCTCCCTCCCTCTCTCTCTCTCTGTCTCGGTCTGTCTCTCTCTGTCTCCACATTCATCTTCAGCGGGCTGAGGGGAGTTCGTCTTAATTAAAAATGTGTGCTCTCTCCCTCTGGGGCGCGGCAGCCTGCCTCGCTGCTGTGTCAGGATCGAAGAGAGACAAACACAGAAACGGCTTCACCCTAATTAAAAGCAAACCTCCGCTCTCCCTCTCTCGCTTGTTTTTGACACGGTTTTGGAGCGAAACAGCTCGTTGGCGAAAACGATGACACCGTTCGAGCAGTTCGAGTCGTCGAGTTGCTCGAGCGAGAGTCGAAAGCGATCCGGGGGGGATGCAGGGGGGGGGCCCAAGGTTCCGCGCACAGGACTGAAGCCAAGTTTCCCTCTCAAGAGGGACTGCCAGATGAGGGGGAGCGAAGCCGCCCGCCCCCCCCCCCCCCCTTCCCCCCTCTTCCCTCCCCTCACACCCCCCAGCCCACCCCCCGGGGGGCACCGAAACAAAGGCCCCCCCCCCCCCAGTCAGGCACCAATCAGCAGGCTTTGTGTCCCACCACGCTCCCCCGTTCCCAGGGTGAGGATTCCCAGGGGACATGGGAGAAGGAATCTCATCACTGGGTCATTGAGTTTTTGTTGTTGTTGTTGTTTTTCGTGTTGTCTTTTGGATCGGTGTACACGCGGGGGACACGAATACCGGAACGCATACACACACACACACACACACTGAATGCGTGAGGTTCAGATGAGGACCGTGGGTTGTAACGGGTGGGGGGGAGGGGGGGGGACTGTGAGATGCTAATGAGATGGAAGAGATAGAGTCTGTGTGTGTATTTGGAGTGTGTGTGTGGGGGGGGGGGGGGGGGGGGAGGGGAGGGGGTCGCGGTTGAACCCTCATTAGAGCTTTTGATCGGATGACGACGACGTCATAGTGTGTGCTGGCATGGCGTTGGCTCTGTGTGTTAGCCTGTCTGTAGGTCTTCACTTACTTCCCGATGACACTCACATCATTCCTCTGGGTCCTGAACAAGTTTGTTTTGCTGACGGCTGCGTCGGCAACTTGTTGCTGGCAGTGTTGGAAAGTCGGTATGAGCAACATGCTGTTATTTTCTCTCAACGTAAAAGGAGACTCTGACACACTTGAACAAACATGGCATTTTTAAATGGCGCTCCAGAATGTGCGCGCGTGCGTGTGTGTGTGCGCAAAGGACATATTTGGCAGACCTTTAAAGCTGACGTTTAATCTGCTTGCCCTTGGCCAGGAGAGGGTTGTGTGTGTGGCGGGGGTCTGTGGTCAGATTAGTTTGTGGGGGGAGGGGGGGGGGGGGGTTCTATGTGGTTCTATGTCAGGAAGGATGAGGTTTAGCGATGTGTGTGTATTAAGGTTGAGTTTGTTTAGGGTACAATGCGGGGTCAGGAGTTGAAGTTGTACTGGTGAGAGGGCCACCAGCGATTAATGGGGTTGTAACCCTGCAACTGGTGCACAAATCTGTGTGTGTGTGTGTGTACAAGTCTACGCGTGTAACATTCCATGTTACTTTGTCAACCTCTGGCTGGTCAAAGGTGCGGCTCTCTCATCCATTCAGTCCATTAACTTAATCGCAGAGATTCTGCGCGTATGTGTGGTGTGTGTGTCACTGACTTATCAGGCTTAAACGGCCCAGGGTTTGTTAGCACGCTGCCCGTAACTGAATGACCCCGGGCTTACCCAAGACTCCTTCGAGGCGGAGGGGTGTCAGCATGCGTTAAGTCTCGAGTAAGGCCTGCAGGAGCTAAGTGCATTTGCGAGTCGTACCAGGGCGCGTCGTAGCTCAAAGCCCTCGCTTAGAATCTACGATTCGGGGGGGGGGGGGGGGGGGGGGGGGGGGGCGGGGGGGGGGCGGATGAGGTCTGGAGTTCAACTGTCCGCCCCGCACCTCAACCACAGTCAGGTGTTAACATCGATTAGGTGACACCCCCCCCCCGCCCCAATATGAGTGAAAAATGCAAACTTTGGGGTGCTTCGGGACCCCTCCTCCCCCCATCCACCATTTTCTGACACGGTAACGAGATTCCGCTTCGTGACAACCCGACGTCACGGTCTTTAAAATGCCTCGGTGTCCTCTCTGAGGTTCCGTGTGTGTGTGTGTGTGCGGGGCGTGTGTGTCTCAGGGCCACCGCCAACAACAAGGTGAAGGAGACCGTGGCCCTGGAGCTGACCTTCGTCAACTCCAACCTGCAACTGCTGAAGGAGGAACTGGAAGAGCTCAACAGCAGCATGGAAGTCTACCAGACCGACAGGTAACACGCGCACGTTTAACCATCCTCATGTCACCGAGTAGCTGGTTCAACTCACTCCTCGGGTGTAAATATTGCTCACCCGCGCCATCGAGAAGCTAGCTGTAGCTGTAGCTGTAGCTGGCTAAAGGGGTGTTAGGAGGGGTGGTTGTTGTTGTGTGGGGGAGTGTCAGAGGACCCCTGGTTCGAATCCCGGTGTGGGCGAGAAAGGGAGGAAGCTCTGCTGACGAGCAACGGGTTGCACGCACACACACACACGAGCACAAATACATGCATGTACTGTATACCGCAACACAACAATCACCCCTCACCCCATTAATGATTGGTCTTAGCATTCCAGACCAACCTCATTAGGCTAACGAGACCTATAATTACAGCAAACGAGCTGGGTTTGTGTGTTTGAGTGTTATTCACTGTTCACACACATTTGCCGGGGTGGGTATGCGCATGTGCAGGCAAACCCCCGATTAGAGTGACATTAATTACCCCCTGAGGCGTGTGTGTGGTGGGGGGGGAGATTGTGTGGGGGGTGGGGCTGGGTTAGGGGGGTGGGGGTTTGAGTTAGTGTTGAGGTCGACAGGGGTGGGGCAGGGGTTGGCCAATAGCGTTTGTCAAAATGGCGTTGCAGGCAGATAGATGACTCAGCTGATTTGTCTGTGGTGTATGTGTTGGTGGATGGGGGACAGGAATGTGTGTGTGTGTGTATCACTGTCAACCCTGTCAACACCTAGACCTTCTGTCTGTGTTCCCAGTGAAACCATCAATGTTCCCCATGATCCCATTGGGCCTGAAGGAAAACCAAGGATGTGGACTTCACTATCCCTCTGAAGGTACAGGAACCTCCGCCTTCACACACAGACACACACACACACTCTCCCCCCACACATTCTCTATCTCTCTCTCTCTCTCCCCCACACACTCTCCCCTCCCCCGCACACATACTCCTCTCCCCCCCCCCCCCACACACACACTCTCTCCCCCCCCACACACACACACTCTCTCCCCCCACACACACACACTCTCTCCCCCCACACACACTCACTCTCTCCCCCCACACACACACACACTCTCTCCCCCACACACCACACTCACTCTCCCATCCCCCGTTCCTCCCCCCACAAACACTTTCTCTCTATTAAAAAAAATGAACATTCTCCTCCTCTAAGGACTTCATCTGTGAACACTACGGAGAAGACAGCTCTCTGTATGAGAAGGAGATCATGGACTTCCTGGAACTCAGACAGGTACCACCCCCCCCACACACACACACACCAACTGAAATTTACTACAACATGCCCCTGGTGGTGGAAAAAAGTACTGTTTCCTTTAAGGACTCTCCAGGTCGGTTCATAACTGTGTGTGTACATGTGTGTGTGGGTGGATGTGCTTGCGTGTGTGTATGTGTGTGTCTGTGTGTGTGTCTGTCTGTGTTGGTCTGTGTTTTGTGTGCGTGCGTTGCAATTGTGGGTGTGTGTCTGTGTGTGCTTGTCTCTGTGTGTGTGTGTGTGTGTGTGTGGCCAGGCCATGCGTACCCCCAGTCGTAACCAGGCAGGTGTGGAGCTTCTGATGGAGTATTACAACCAGCTGTTCTACCTGGACCAGCGCTTCTTCCCTCCGTACAGGAACCCTGGGGGTCCACTTCCACTGGTCAGAGCCCTGTCTCTCTCTCTCTCTCTCTCTCTCTCTCTCTCTCTCTCTCTCTCTCTCTCTCTCTCTCTCTCTCTTTCTCTCTCTCTCTCTCTCTCTCTCTCTCTAGGACACACACAGACACACACGTGCTCAACATTCACACACTCTCATACACGCGGACATGCGCACGCATTCCGACACAGAAACGTACGCTCATACTCATGAACACAAACATTCACACGTCCCCCTCTCTCGTTCCCCCTCTCTCGTCCCCCTCTCCCCCCCCCCCCCCCTGCAGGTATGACTCTCCTGACGGGGCGTGCCGTCGTCCCCAGCGGGCCCTGGCGTTTGAGAAGGGCAGCGTTCTGTTCAACCTGGCCGCCCTCTACACCCAGATAGGAGCCAGGCAGGACCGCTCGTCCCCGCAGGCATCCACACAGCCATCGACGCCTTCCAGAGAGCTGCAGGTACACACACACACACCTCCACACAGCCATCGACGCCTTCCAGAGAGCTGCAGGTACACACACACCTCCACACAGCCATCAACGCCTTCCAGAGAGCTGCAGGTACACACACACACCTCCACACAGCCATCGACGCCTTCCAGAGAGCTGCAGGTACACACACACACCTCCACACAGCCATCGACGCCTTCCAGAGAGCTGCAGGTACACACACACCTCCACACAGCCATCGACGCCTTCCAGAGAGCTGCAGGTACACACACAACCTCCACACAGCCATCGACGCCTTCCAGAGAGCTGCAGGTACACACAACACACCTCCACACAGCCATCGACGCCTTCCAGAGAGCTGCAGGTACACACACACACCTCCCACACAGCCATCGACGCCTTCCAGAGAGCTGCAGGTACACACACACCTCCACACAGCCATCGACGCCTTCCAGAGAGCTGCAGGTACACACACACCTCCACACAGCCATCGACGCCTTCCAGAGAGCTGCAGGTACACACACACACACCTCCACACAGCCATCGACGCCTTCCAGAGAGCTGCAGGTACACACACACCTCCACACAGCCATCGACGCCTTCCAGAGAGCTGCAGGTACACACACACCTCCACACAGCCATCGACGCCTTCAGAGAGCTGCAGGGTACACACACACACCTCCACACAGCCATCGACGCCTTCCAGAGAGCTGCAGGTACACACACACACCTCCACACAGCCATCGACGCCTTCCAGAGAGCTGCAGGTACACACACACCTCCACACAGCCATCGACGCCTTCCAGAGAGCTGCAGGTACACACACACACACCCTCACACAGCCATCGACGCCTTCCAGAGAGCTGCAGGTACACACACACCTCCACACAGCCATCGACGCCTTCCAGAGAGCTGCAGGTACACACACACCTCCACACTGCCATCTGACGCCTTCCAGAGAGCTGCAGGTCTACACACACACCTCCACACAGCCATCGACGCCTTCCAGAGAGCTGCAGGTACACACACACACACCTCCACACAGCCATCGACGCCTTCCAGAGAGCTGCAGGTACACACACACACCTCCACCACAGCCATCGACGCCTTCCAGAGAGCTGCAGGTACACACACACACCTCCACACAGCCATCGACGCCTTCCAGAGAGCTGCAGGTACACACACACACCTCCACACAGCCATCGACGCCTTCCAGAGAGCTGCAGGTACACACACACACCTCCACACAGCCATCGACGCCTTCCAGAGAGCTGCAGGTACACACACACACCTCCACACAGCCATCGACGCCTTCCAGAGAGCTGCAGGTACACACACACCTCCACACAGCCATCGACGCCTTCCAGAGAGCTGCAGGTACACACACACACACACCTCCACACAGCCATCGACGCCTTCCAGAGAGCTGCAGGTACACACACACCTCCACACAGCCATCGACGCCTTCCAGAGAGCTGCAGGTACACACACACACACCTCCACACAGCCATCGACGCTTCCAGAGAGCTGCAGGTACACACAAACACACACCTCCACACAGCCATCGACGCCTTCCAGAGAGCTGCAGGTACACACACACACCTCCACACAGCCATCGACGCCTTCCAGAGAGCTGCAGGTACACCACACACCTCCACACAGCCATCGACGCCTTCCAGAGAGCTGCAGGTACACACACACACCTCCACACAGCCATCGACGCCTTCCAGAGAGCTGCAGGTACACACACGACACCTCCACACAAGCCATCGACGCCTTCCAGAGAGCTGCAGGTACACACACACACCTCCACACAGCCATCGACGCCTTCCAGAGAGCTGCAGGTACACACACACACACACCTCCACACAGCCATCGACGCCTTCCAGAGAGCTGCAGGTACACACACACACACCTCCACACAGCCATCGACGCCTTCCAGAGAGCTGCAGGTACACACACACACCTCCACACAGCCCATCGACGCCTTCCAGAGAGCTGCAGGTACACACACACACCTCCACACAGCCATCGACGCCTTCCAGAGAGCTGCAGGTACACACACACACCTCCACACAGCCATCGACGCCTTCCAGAGAGCTGCAGGTACACACACACACCTCCACACGCCATCGACGCCTTCAGAGAGCTGCAGGTACACACACACACACCTCCACACAGCCATCGACGCCTTCCAGAGAGCTGCAGGTACACACACACACACACCTCCACACAGCCATCGACGCCTTCCAGAGAAACTGCAGGTACACACACACACCTCCACACAGCCATCGACGCCTTCCAGAGAGCTGCAGGTACACACACACACACACCTCCACACAGCCATCGACGCCTTCCAGAGAACTGCAGGTACACACACACACACACTCTCTCCCCCCACACATTCTCTATCTCTCTCCCTCCCCCGCACACACACTCTCTCCCCCCACACACACACACACTCTCCCCCCACACATTCTCTATCTCTCTCCCTCCCCCGCACACACACACTCTCCCCCCCCACATAGACACACACTCTCTCCCCCCCCACATAGACACACACCTCTCTCCCCCCCACACACACACACTCTCTCCCCCCCCACACACACACTCTCTCCCCCCCACACACACACACTCTCTCCCCCCCCCACACACAACACACTCTCTCCCCCCCCACACACACACGCTCTCTCCCCCCCCCACACACACACACTCTCTCCCCCCACATAGACACACACACATACACAGACACACCAAACACATCACCCACTAAAAACAAACACCCACTCGGAATACTTTCTGAGGCCACATTCTCTTGCAGCACACTGTAGCTGAAGGCATCTCGTATCCATCGTAAGAAGTAACTCTCGAACTCTCTGTGTGTGTGTGTGTGTTCCCAGGCGCGTTCAACTACCTGAAGGACAACTTCTCCAACGCCCCCAGCCTGGACATGAGCGCTCCGTCCCTGTGCATGCTGGTCCGGCTCATGATAGCGCAGGTCCAGGAGTGTGTGTTCGAGCGGGTCACGCTCACACACACGCAGAACGCACACTTCTCCTCCCAGCTCCGCGTGGCCCAGGAGGCGGCCCGGGTGAGAGAGAGCGCCGCCTGCGACACGCCGCCGCTAAGCTGTTTTTACCCTGCGGGGGCCGCTGTCACTCTAACTGTTTGTGTGTGTGTGTGTGTCTATCTGTGTGTGTGTGGGTGTGTGTGTGTGTGTCTATCTGTGTGTCTGTGGGTGTGTGTGTCTATCTGTGGGTGTGTGGGTTTGTGTTGTTTGGGTGTTTCTGTTTGTGTGTGGCTGGGTGGGCGTTTGGTTGGGGGGGTTGAGTGAGTGTGTGTGTTTGTCTGCATGTGTCTGTGTGCGCATCTGGGGCGCAGTGCGTGCGCGTGTGTGTGTGTGCAGGTGTCCGACGTGTACTCTCTGGTGCACCAGACCATGACCCAGCCCCTGGTGAAGGACTACGTCCCTCTGTCCTGGGTGTCCATGGTCCAGGTGAAGACCGAGTACTTCCGAGCCCTCTCTCACTACCACGCCGCCTTCGCCCTCTGCAACCACGCCGGTGAGACCCTCCACCACCACGCGCGTGTGCGCGTGTGTTCGCGCCTAACCTCGGCATCGTCTGTGTCCGACGTCTGAGTGCGACCTCTGTGTCGTGTGTGTGTCGTGTGTGTGTGTGTGTGCGTCCGTATCACGTGTGGGCATGTGTGTGTGTTTGTGCGTGTGTGAATAACATCTAGGTTAGAGTAGAAAAAACCACACTCTCAAGCTTATCTCATTGCTTATTTTGACCAAATAAATTGACCAAATTTGGTCAAAATAAGCAATGAGATAAGCTTGAGAGTGCGTTTTTTTCTACTTTCAGTTAATAGTCTTTTTCACTCGCACCCTAAATCGCCTTTATTTTGGAAGTAGAGCGCGCCTATCCTTAAAAAAAAAAAGAATAACGTCTAGCGCCTGGGCTGTGTGTG
Source organism: Osmerus mordax (assembly GCF_038355195.1). Classification (NCBI taxonomy): domain Eukaryota; kingdom Metazoa; phylum Chordata; class Actinopteri; order Osmeriformes; family Osmeridae; genus Osmerus; species Osmerus mordax. The sequence goes on along the minus strand of NC_090076.1, from coordinate 4,906,367 downwards.
TGTGTGTCTACAGAGAGCGTGGAGGAGGAGGAGGAGGAAGCTGAGAAGGTCTTCCAGGGTCTCCACGTGAGCGTTCTGGCTGGTCCACCTCTCACTCAGGTGCTGAGAGACACGGAGGAGAGACGCAAGCTAGGTTAGCCCACACAAAACGCACACACCAACTCACACCCATCGCAGACCCAACCACAGCTTTCCCACACGAACCGCACGCGCGCAAACACACCCGTCTCATGTTGTGTGTGTGTGTGTGGTGTGTGCGCCCAGGCAAAGCCCACCTGCGGCGCGCCGTGATCCGCCACGGGAGGAGGGCCATGCGCGTGCACGGCGTGTGTAAGACCCTGCGGAGGATGGACATCCTGCAGGAGGTGCTCTCCTTCACGCACGCGCGCTCCCTGGACATGTACTCCCAACTGGACGGGAGGACGACTTCCACGACACGGCAGACGCCCCCGACATACTGTGTGAGTGTGTGTGTGAGTGTGTGTGTGTGTGTGTGAGTGTGTGTGTTGTTGTGAGTGTGTGTGTGTGTTGTGTGTGTGAGTGTGTGTGTTTTGTGAGTGTGTGTGTGTGTTGTGAGTGTGTGTGTGTGGCATGAACGTGCCTGCGCGTTTGTATGCTTGCCTGCTTGGGTAGGTGTGCGTAGTTTTGCCTGTGTGTGTGGTGTGTGTGTGAGTAGCAGAGATGAGCAGAGTTGTGGCGTTGTGTCTTTGTACAGCTCAGACCCATCAGAAGCCGGATATCACCCCTCCGGACTTCTCACACTGTTCCTGTGAAGGACATCTTCCTCAGGCTGGTGAGAGACTGAGCCGGGGATCCATCACACACACACACACACACAGCATCTCTTTGCATGGGAGGATTGGATCAGGACTGAGTTGATTATAAGGCTGAAAGAAAACACATTTTAAACATAAACGGGCCATTACTGTAAAGATGGATCTTTCTCTCTCTCTCTCTCTCTCTCTCTCTCCTCTCTCTCTCTCTCTCTCTCTCCTCTCTCTCTCTCTCTCTCTCTCTCTCTCCCTCCATCTCCCTCTCTCTCTGCTGCAGGGTCCTCTGTCAGTGTTCTGTGCGCGGGCGCGCTGGGGTCCGGTGAGAGGGGTGTGTCTGCAGAGAGGGGAGGGGGGCCTGGGGCTGACCCTCCGGGGAGACTCCCCAGTCCTGGTGGCAGGCGTGGTGCCTGGGGGGCGCGCCGCGGTGAGACACACACACACCACACACACCCTCCTCCCAACACTGCTTTGTACACTGAAAACACGTGTTGTAGATTTTCTTCCATGGTCTGATACACTGTTTGTTGTTCATACGAATTTTGTGTGTGTGTTTGTACATCTGAATGTATGTACGTGTGTGTATGTATGTGTGTGTGTGTCAGGAGGCAGGTCTCAGGGAGGGAGACTACATTGTGGCGGTGGACGGGCAGGACTGTAAGTGGGCCAAGCACGTAGACGTGGTCCACACACTGCAGAGCTGCAGCGACGCAGGGGTCCAGCTCGGTGTCATCACGCTGCACTCACACCACACACAGGTACGGGAGTGTGTGTGTGTGTGTGGGTGGGTCCCTTCCGTCTGACCATCTATCGGTCGGATGTCTGTCTGTCTTGTGTTTCGGTTGGATCATGGTAGTGTGTGTTTAAGGTGGGTAGAGTGTGTAGTGTGTGTAGAGTGTGTAGTGTGTGTTGAGGGGGTAGTGTGTGTTGAGGTGGTAGTGTGTGTAGTGTGTGTTGAGGGTACTAGTGTGTGTTGAGGTGGTAGTGTGTGTAGTGTGTGTTGAGGTGCTAGTGTGTGTTGAGGTGGTAGTGTGTGTAGTGTGTGTTGAGGTGCTAGTGTGTGTGGAACCTCCAGGTGACGTGACCGTGCTTCCTGGGTGCAGGTGGAGAGGAGGTCGCGCTGCTGTCGCCGGGCGGAGACAAAGAGAACGCTCGCCGCCTGCTGGGGGGGCGGGGGCCAAGGGCCAGAGCTCCACCTCCCTGCTCAACTGGAACAGGAAGAAGAACAGGACCTGGGGGCGGGGTCGCCAAGAGACTGGGGAGCACTTTTAAACCTGCCGTTTGGGGAGTCCGGGACAGTGAGACCATGTACTGAGAGAGAGACAGAGAGAGAGAGAGAGAGAGAGAGAGAGAGAGAGAGAGAGAGAGGGGATAGGGAGAGAGAGAGAGAGAGAGATAGGAGAGAGAGATAGGAGAGAGAGAGAGCCCTCTCAGGGAACACCCACAGGTTACCACACGTGTTACTGACACCATCACTGTTGTGACCGAGAATCTCAGACCAAAACAAGAACCTCTTTCTAGGCCGTAACCAGAAACGACAAAAAGGAAGCACACCATTTGGCGGTGACATTCCGCCACCCAGCAGTGGGACGAGTTGCACTTCCACATGTCAGCCTGTAGGGGCACTAGAACGTTACAAATGTGAATGTAGAGCAGGGCTGTTTCAATCCTGGTCCTCAGGGCCCGCTGTCCTGTATGTTTGAGATGTTTCCCTGCTCCGACACACCTGATTCAAATGAATGATCGTTATCAAATCTCTGTGGAAGCCTGATAACGACCGTTCATTTGAATCAGGTGTGTCGGAGCAGGGGAACATCTCAAACACGCAGGACAGCGGGTCCTGAGGAGCAGGGTTCAAGACCTCTGATGTAGAGCATCTCAACCTGTTCATGATCCCGGCCGTCCTATAGCCACTGAAGAACCCTGCCACACACTGACTCTGACCTGGATCCATGGTCACACCAGCGCCGAAAGGGAATGTGTTTGTTGAAGCGAAGCAATGAAGTCTTGCATGGGGCGGGTCCGTTTAGACGGCAAACACGAATGCACAATCATCAAAAGCTAGCCTGCTGTTTGAGTGTTCGGAGAGGCCGGTTTTACAGTGAAGCCGTCGAGGAAATCGGCGTGGTCGAATCGGACGAAACGCGATGAACTTTGACCTTCCGGACTTCTCTGAGTGTTGTTGTGTCTGGATGGATTTTTTGGAGAGCCTTGTGATTTTTTTTGTGTTGAGTCGTTGGTTATGGGTAGATACATGTACCCACAAAGCACTTCAGTAGTGACATGTGCTAATGTTTCATTTAGACCTTTTTTGTAGTTTTTCTAAAGACGTTTTATGCACTGTAATCTTGATTGTTTCGTTTTTTTATCATGACTTTGATGGGGAACGTGCCCAGTAGGTTGGCGAAGTAAACATTCCCAACATCGGACAGCTCTGGCAAAGTTGCCAAACGCAATATCACACTCTCACTGAATTGTACATGGGAATGAAAGTCTGTGTCTTAAACACCACAAACAGGGTTTGCATGTATTTGAAAGTATTATAATGTGCGTGTACTAATGTGTACTTCATCTCACGTCATGTCTGATGTGCCGGGTGGAATGTTATTCGTGAACAATGAAGGTTTTGATACAAGTTTGAAAACCGCGACTTGTCCCGTTTCAGTTCATTTGGTTTGAATTGAAGGAGATTTAGGGTGTAGTTACTACTGTGACCATCAGGTGTCACTGTTACCTTTTCTGTTATGTCTGGAGATTGTCAGCAATCACAAGTGGGGTTAGGAGTGCAGTACGGACCTTTTAGGCTTAACATATATGAGAAAACAACCTTTCACACATATAACCCACAATCTTCCCATTTTCGATCACAATGAATACTTCAGGCCACGGATAATTGTTCCTCTCCTGACAATAGAGTTCGCAATAGGACGAAAACAAAAAAACGAAGAAATAAATAATCCGATTAAATGCCAATCCCTTGTAGCTCCAGCAAGTCGAGTATGCCCGAATGCTTCTTCCGTACCCCTCACAGATGTTTATTCCTGCGTGTGCGAAGACACACACACAAACACGCTCCTCCAGGCACGCTCAGTGGTAAATCTAATGTGACGTGTATTCCCCTCGGACCTCTGTGAGGAGTGATCTCGTGTTTACTCTTCAGCCAATCATCTTTCAATCAGTAATCAATGAACGAAACACCTGGGAGCTATTGACCTGGAAGGCCCCGCTACCAGATGATTACGACCCAGGTGTTGTGTGTGTGCATGTTTGTGTGAGCTAGTGTATGATGTTTTCGGCTTGTTTTGTGCATTTGCAATGTGTCACATCATCTGAAGAGCCTAATTTGGGACCTCGCGCTCCTCT